>NC_091342.1:29823063-29905563 GCF_038502225.1 Cherax quadricarinatus | reverse complement strand
ACCCCACACATGCACACACCCACACACCCCACACGCACACACCGCACACACCCCACACACGCACACACCCCACACACCCCACACACGCACACACCCCGCACACTCACACACCCCACACACGCACACACCCCACACACGCACACACCCCACTCACGCACACACTCCACACACGCACACACCCCACACACGCACACACCCCACACACGCACACACCCCACACACGCACACACCCCACACACGCACACACTCCACACACACGCGCACACACACCCCACACACGCACACCACACCCCACACACCCCACCCCACACACCCCACACACGCACACCACACACACGCACACCACACACACGCACACCACACACACGCACACCACACACACGCACACCACACACACGCACACCACACACACGCACACCACACACACGCACACCACACACACGCACACCACACACACGCACACCACACACACGCACACCACACACACGCACACCACACACACGCACACCACACACACGCACACCACACACACGCACACCACACACACGCACACCACACACGCACACCACACACACGCACACCACACACACGCACACCACACACACACACACACACACACACACACACACACACATACACACACATACACACACACACACACACACACACACACACACACACACGTGTGTATATATATATATATATATATATATATATATATATATATATATATATATATATATATATATATATATATTATATAGCCGGACTTGAGTCCTGGAAATGGGAAGTACAATGCCTGCACTCTAAAGGTTGGGTTTGGGATATTAGCAGTTCGGAGAGATATGTTGCGTATCTTTATACGTATATATTTCTAAACTGTTGTATTCTGGGCACCTCTGCAAAAACAGTGATTATATGTGAGTAAAGTGAAAGTGTTGAATGATGAAAGTATTTTCTTTTTGGGGATTTTCTTTCTCTTTGGGTCACCCTGCCTCGGTGGGAGACGGCCGACTTGTTGAAATAAATAAATATATATATATATATATATATATATATATAGATATATATATATATATATATATATATATATATATATATATATATATATATATATATATATATATATATATAGATATATATATATATATATATAGGATTGCGGATGAGCAAGGAGGTTTCAGAGTGGGTAGGGGATGTGTAGATCAAGTGTTTACATTGAAGCATATATGTGAACAGTATTTAGATAAAGGTAGGGAAGTTTTTATTGCATTTATGGATTTAGAAAAGGCATATGATAGTGTGGATAGAGGAGCAATGTGGCAGATGTTGCAAGTATATGGAATAGGTGGTAAGTTACTAAATGCTGTAAAGAGTTTTTATGAGGATAGTGAGGCTCAGGTTAGTGTGTGTAGAAGAGAGGGAGACTACTTCCCAGTAAAAGTAGGTCTTAGACAGGGATGTGTAATGTCACCATGGTTGTTTAATATATTTATAGATGGGGTTGTAAAAGAAGTAAATGCTAGGGTGTTCGGGAGAGGTGTGGGATTAAACTATGGGGAATTAAATACAAAATGGGAGTTTACACAGTTACTTTTTGCAAATGATACTGTGCTTATGGGAGATTCTACAGAAAAGTTGCAAAGGTTAGTGGATGAGTTTGGGAGTGTGTGTAAAGGTAGAAAGTTGAAAGTGAACATAGATAAGAGTAAGGTGATGAGAGTATCAAATGATTTAGATGAAGAAAAATTAGATATCACTTTGGAGAGTAGGAGTATGGAAGAAGTGAATGTTTTCAGCTATTTGAGAGTTGACGTGTCAGCGGATGGATGTATGAAGGATGAGGTTAACCATAGAATTGATGAAGGAAAAAAGCTAAGTGGTGCGTTGAGGTATATGTGGAGACAAAAAACGTTATCTATGGAGGCAAAGAAGGAAATGTATGAATATATAGTAGTACCAACACTTTTATATGGGTGTGAAGCTTGGGTTGTAAATGCTGCAGCGAGGCGGCAGCTGGAGGCATTGGAGATATCCTGTTTAAGGGCAATGTGTGGTGTAAATATTATGCAGAAAATTCGGAGTGTGGAAATTAGGAGGTGTCGAGTTAATAAAAGTATTAGTCAGAGGGCTGAAGAGGGTTTGTTGAGGTGGTTTGGTCATTTAGAGAGAATGAATCAAAGTAGAATGACATGGACAGCGTATAAATCTGTAGAGGAAGGAAGGCGGGGTAGGGGTCGTCCTCGAAAAGGTTGGAGGAAGGGGGTAAAGGAGGTGTTGTGGGCGAGGGGTTTGGACTTCAAGCAAGTGTGCGTGAGTGTGTTAGATAGAAGTGAATGGAGATGAATGGTTTATGGGACCTGACGAGCTATTGGAGTGTGAGCAGGGTAATATTTAGTGAAGGGATTCAGGGAAGCCGGTTATTTTTATATATCCGGACTTGAGTCCTGGAAATGGGAAGTACAATGCCTGCACTTTAAAGGAGGTGTTCGGGATATTGGCAGTTTGGAGGGATATGTTATATATCTCTATATATGCTTTTAAACTATTGTATCTGGGTGCCTTTGTAGAAACAGTGATGATGCATGAGCGAGGTTAAAGTGTTGAATGATGAGAGTGTTTTCTTTTTGGGGATTTCTTTCTTTTTGGGCCACCCAGCCTCGGTGCGAGACTGCCGACTTGTTGAATATATATATATATATATATATATATATATATATATATATATATATATATATATATATATATATATATATATATATATATATATATATATATATATATATATATATATATACGTATACACACACACACACACACACACACACACACACACATACATGCATATACAGACATACATTCTCGTTTTTTTGGCCATTGTTTCTCCGTGCTCTTAAGTGTCAGATTCCTGGGGTTCGTGATCATGATGGTCGAACTCTCAGTCTGGAATGTAAAGTTGCGAGTATTTCTCCTTTATTGTTGCTTCTGTGGCTTGGTATGCCACCGATTATCTTCAAAGAACATTGTATGGTTAGTGGCTTTCTTTTGTGTCTACTTTTGTATTAATTCATGTATGTCTACTGTATTGTTTGGCTCGGAGAAATAAATGTGTTGTTATAATTATTATTAGTGCGATTATTATTAATATTGTGATTATTATTTTTAATACATCTGCCGTTTCCCGCCAAGGAAGAGTGACCCGAAAAAGAAGAATTATTTTCATCACTCACTCTATTGCTGTCTTGCCAAAGGTGTGCTGATACTGTAGTTCAAAAACTGCAACATATTTCCACACCTTCAGAGTGCGCGCACTGTACTTCCCACCTCCAGGACTCAAGTCTGGCTAACCAGTTTTCCTGCTTCCCTTCGTAAATGTTACTTTGCTCACACTCCAACAGCACATCAAGTAGTAATAACTGTTTGCCTCCACTCTTCTATCTAACATGCTCACGAATGGTTGCTGGAAGTCTAAGTCCTTCACACTCAAAATCTCCTTTATTCTTTCGCTCCAACTTTTCCTAGAATGACCTCTACCCTTCCTCCCTTCCACTACAGATTTGTACACCCTCCAATTCTTTCTGTTTTGCTTCATCCTCTCTGAATGTTCAAATCACCTCAACAACCCCTGTTCACCTCTATGGATAATACTATTATAAACCCTATACCTTCTAATATCCAAGCTACGAATTTTCCACATATTCACACCACAAATTGCCCACAGACACAACAGCTCTGCTGCCTGCAGCCTTCTTGTTACAACATCCATCACAAATGTGTCTCACATGTGCTGCTAGGTGAACAGGACAACAGGTGTAAGGAAACGCGTCCATATATTTCCACCCGTCGGGATTCGAACCCGGGCCCTGTGTGTGTGAAGCGGGAGCTTTAGCCACCAGGCCTTTACTTTATAAACCTTCACCTTTCTTACTTTGATACCATTCTCCTTGTACTTCCTCTACCTTTTACACTCATTGTAGCTACAACTGAAAAATGATCTTGTACATCTGTTGCCCCTCGAACATCATGTAGATCTTTTATCCCCCAGTACGTACAACAACAAACTGCTCTCATTATGCCCTGTATCATATCTCGTATACTTGTTTATATTTTTTTCTTAAAATATGTATTACCTGTTATCAAACTTCTTTCTATACAAAGTTCAATAAAGGTCCCCCATTATCATTAACCCTGGCACCCCTAACTTACCTACTATGACCTGTCGGGGTCATACAACGCCTGGGAAAATGGAAGACATTTAAGTTCCTCTCGGTGGATTGCAGCGGGGGTTCAATTCCTTTGATCAAGAGCTCCTTACCAAAATTAAGGAGCATCTTTTCAGGAAGTTCAGTTCCTTAGATCAAGGGCCCCTCACCAACATTAAGGAACCTCCCCTGTGGGGTTCATTTCATTAGATCAAGAACCCCTCCCCAGTATCAAGGAATCTTTCTTCATGGAGTTCAGTTTACCTGGAGAGGGTTTCAGGGTTCAATGCCCCAGCGTCTCGGTCTGAGACAGGCCTCATGGTGGATCAGGGTCTGATCAACCAGGCTGTTACTGCTGGCCGCGCACAAGCTGACGTACGAACCGCAGCCCGGTTGGTTAGGTACTAACTATAGGTGCCTGTCCAGTGCCTTTTTGAAGACAGCCAGGAGTCTATTGGTAATCCCCCTTATGTATGCTGGGAGGCAATTGAACAGTCTTGGGCCCCGGACACTTATTGTGTTGTCTCAGTGTACTCGTGGCGCCCCTGCTTTTCAATGGGGGAATGTTGCATCTCCTGCCGAGTCTTTTGCTTTCATAGGGAGTGATTTTCGTGTGCAGGTTTGATACGAATCCAGTTCCTTATAATAATATTAATAATCTTTATTTATATAAGTACATGATACAACTTAAACAGACCATAGCTGACATCAATGACATACTATATAGAAAGCCCCTGGTTATGCAGAGCATTTCTGACAAATTAGGTTAATTTTGTCCCCAGGATGCGACCCACACCAGTCGACTAACACCCAGGTACCTACCTGCTGCTAGGTGAACAGTGACAGCAGTGAATGTTTCCACCCGTACCGGGGATCGAACGACGGACTTTGGTGCGTAAACTGAGTGCGCTACCGAGCTACGTGACACCCTAGATCAAGAGCCCTTCACCAGCATCAAGGAACCTTTCTTGAGGGTCTGGAAGTCCACAGACTTTATGATCTCTTGATAATTCACTGGATAACAGCATCCTCACCAAAGTGCAGACTCATTATAACCCACCTTTTAATATATATACCATTTTCATTTTAATTTTTCTCTTTACAAATTTTCTAAATTATTTTTTTCCAAATAATAATTTCCTCTTTTTGTAGTTAATTCTTAAAATTTTTGTATTTTTCGTTGTGTAAGTCATAGATTGTTACATAAAATATTTTTAGTACTGTGCCCCTCAAGGAAGGTTCCTTGACGCTGTTGAGGGGCTCTTGATCTAGGGAATTGGATCTGTGCTCCAGTTCCCCGAATTAAGCTGGAATACCTTCCGCATTCCTTCCCCCAGACGCTGCATAATCCTACGGGTTTAGAGCTTCCCCTTGATTATAATAGTTTAGTACTGTAGTACTTGGTCACTTTGAACATTAACAAATACATGATCCAGTACTGGGGAATTTTATTACGTCATTATCTCTCACTAAGGTCACTAAGGTCACTAAGGTCACGAAGGTCACTAAGGTAGGGTGACATACACACACAAAAAAAAATATAACGGTTATTCAATAGCTGTTGTGCTAGAATTTTGTAGACATGACAGTTGAACTATTATTATTATAATCAAGGGGGAAACGCTGAACCCGTAGGATTATGCAGCGCTTGTGGCGGGGGGGGGGGGAGGATGGAAGGTATTCAGGTTTAATTCAGGGAACTGGTGCACAGATCCAACTCCCTAGATCAAGTGCCCCTCAACAGCGTCAAGGAACCTTCCTTCAGGAGTATGACAGTTGAAGTGGCCTCGTACAGCACCATCTTCACCCATCATTTAGGGTTCACTATACCTACCATCTTCACCCATCATTTAGGGTTCACTATACCTACTATCCTCACCCATCATTTAGGGTTCACTATACCTACTATCCTCACCCATCATTTAGGGTTCACTATACCTACCATCCTCACCCATCATTTAGGGTTCACTATACCTACCATCCTCACCCATCATTTAGGGTTCTCTATACCTACTATCCTCACCCATCATTTAGGGTTCACTATACCTACCATCTTTACCCATCATTTGGGGTTTAATATACTTACCATCCTCACCCATCATTTAGGGTTCACTATACCTACTATCCTCACCCATCATTTAGGGTTCACTGTACCTACTATCCTCACCAATCATTTAGGGTTCTCTATACCTACTATCCTCACCCATCATTTAGGGTTCTCTATACCTACTATCCTCACCCATCATTTAGGGTTCACTATACCTACCATCTTTACCCATCATTTGGGGTTTAATATACCTACCATCCTCACCCATCATTTAGGGTTCACTATACCTACTATCCTCACCCATCATTTAGGGTTTACTATACCTACTATCCTTACCCATCATTTAGGGTTCACTATACCTACCATCCTCACCCATCATTTAGGGTTCACTATACCTACCATCCTCAGCCATCATTTAGGGTTCACTATACCTACCATCCTCACCCATCATTTAGGATTCACTATACTTAGTATCCTCACCCATCATTTAGGGTTCACTATACCATCCTCACCCATTATTTAGGGTTCACTATACCTATCATCCTCACCCATATAGGTTCACTATACCTACTATCCTCACCCATCATTTACGGTTCACTATACCTACCATCCTCACCCATCATTTAGGGTTCACTATACCTACCACCTTTACCCATCATTTAGGGTTCACTATACCTACTATCCTCACCCATCATTTAGCGTTCACTATACCTACCATCCTCACCCATCATTTAGAATTCTCTATACCTACTATCCTCACCCATCATTTAGGGTTCACTATACCTACCATCTTCACCCATCATTTAGGGTTCACTATACCTACCATCTTCACCCATCATTTACGGTTCACTATACCTACCATCTTCACCCATCATTTAGGGTTCACTATACCTACCATCCTTACCCATCATTTAGGGTTCACTATACCTACTATCCTCACCCATCATTTAGCGTTCACTATACCTACCATCCTCACCCATCATTTAGGGTTCTCTATACATACTATCCTCACCCATCATTTAGGGTTCACTATACCTACCATCTTTACCCATCATTTAGGGTTCACTATACCTACCATCCTCACCCATCATTTAAGGTTCACTATACCTACCATCCTTACCCATCATTTAGGGTTCACTATACCTACTATCCTCACCCATCATTTAGCATTCACTATACCTACCATCCTCACCCATCATTTAGGGTTCTCTATACCTACCATCCTCACCCATCATTTAGAGTTCACTATACCTACCATCCTCACCCATCATTTAGGGTTCACTATACCTACTATCCTCACCCATCATTTAGGGTTCACCATACCTACCATCCTCACCCATCATTTAGGGTTCTCTATACCTACTATCCTCACCCATCATTTAGGGTTCACTATACCTACCATCCTCACCCATCATTTAGGATTCACTATACTTAGTATCCTCACCCATCATTTAGGGTTCACTATACAATCCTCACCCATTATTTAGGGTTCACTATACCTATCATCCTCACCCATATAGGTTCACTATACCTACTATCCTCACCCGTCATTTACGGTTCACTATACCTACCATCCTCACCCATCATTTAGGGTTCACTATACCTACCATCTTTACCCATCATTTAGGGTTCACTATACCTACTATCCTCACCCATCATTTAGCGTTCACTATACCTAATATCCTCACCCATCATTTAGAGTTCTCTATACCTACTATCCTCACCCATCATTTATTTTATTTTTATTATTATCACACCGGCCGATTCCCACCAAGGCAGGGTGGCCCGAAAAAGAAAAACTTTCACCATCATTCACTCCATCACTGTCTTGCCAGAAGGGTGCTTTACACTACAGGGTTCACTATACCATCCTCACCCATTTAGGGTTCACTATACCTACCATCCTCACCCATATAGGTTCACTATACCTATCCTCACCCATCATTTACGGTTCACTATACCTACCATCCTCGCCCATCATTTAGGGTTCACTATACCTACCATCTTTACCCTCTTCCATACATTTATTAAATAATTGCACCAACCACTCCAAAACTATATCCCCACCTGCTTTTAACATTTCTATCTTTATCCCATCAATCCCGGCTGCCTTACCCCCTTTCATTTTACCTACTGCCTCACGAACTTCCCCCACACTCACAACTGGCTCTTCCTCACTCCTACAAGATGTTATTCCTCCTTGCCCTATACACGAAATCACAGCTTCCCTATCTTCATCAACATTTAACAATTCCTCAAAATATTCCTTCCATCTTCCCAATACCTCTACCTCTCCATTTAATAACTCTCCTCTCCTATTTTTAACTGACAAATCCATTTGTTCTCTAGGCTTTCTTAACTTGTTAATCTCACTCCAAAACTTTTTCTTATTTTCAACAAAATTTGTTGATAACATCTCACCCACTCTCTCATTTGCTCTCTTTTTACATTGCTTCACCACTCTCTTAACTTCTCTCTTTTTCTCCATATACTCTTCCCTCCTTGCATCACTTCTACTTTGTAAAAACTTCTCATATGCTAACTTTTTCTCCCTTACCCATCATTTAGGGTTCACTATACCTACTATCCTCACCCATCATTTAGCGTTCACTATACCTACCATCCTCACCCATCATTTAGGGTTCTCTAAACCTACCATCCTCACCCATCATTTAGGGTTCTCTAAACCTACCATCCTCACCCATCATTTAGGGTTCTCTATACCTACCATCCTCTCCCATCATTTAGGGTTCACTATACCTACCATCTTCACCCATCATTTAGGGTTCACTATACCTATCCTCACCCATCATTTAGGGTTCACTATACCTACCATCTTTACCCATCATTTAGGGTTCACTATACCTACCATCCACATCCATCATTTACGGTTCACTATACCTACCATCCTCACCCATCATTTAGAGTTCACTATACCTACCATCTTTACCCATCATTTAGGGTTCACTATATCTACTATCCTCACCCATCATTTAGCATTCACTATACCTACCATCCTCACCCATCATTTAGGGTTCTCTATACCTACTATCCTCACCCATCATTTAGGGTTCACTATACCTACCATCTTTACCCATCATTTAGGGTTTAATATACCTACCATCCTCACCCATCATTTAGGGTTCACTATACCTACTGTCCTCACCCATCATTTAGGGTTCACTATACCTACTGTCCTCACCCATCATTTAGGGTTCACTTTACCTACCATCTTCACCCATTTAGGGTTCACTATAACTACTGTCCTCACCCATCATTTAGGGTTCACTATACCTACTATCCTCACCCATCATTTAGGGTTCTCTATACCTACTATCCTCACCCATCATTTAAGGTTTAATATACCTACCATCCTCACCCATCATTTAGGATTCACTATACCTACTATCCTCACCCATCATTTAGGGTTCACTATACCTACTGTCCTCACCCATCATTTAGGGTTCAATATACCTACCATCTTCACCCATCATTTAGGGTTCACTATACCTACTGTCCTCACCCATCATTTAGGGTTCACTATACCTACTATCCTCACCCATCATTTACGGTTCACTATACCTACCATCCTCACCCATCATTTAGGGTTCACTATACCTACCATCTTTACGCATCATTTAGGGTTCACTATACCTACTATCACCCATCATTTAGGGTTCACTATACCTACTGTCCTCACCCATCATTTAGGGTTCAATATACCTACCATCTTCACCCATCATTTAGGGTTCACTATACCTACTGTCCTCACCCATCATTTAGGGTTCACTATACCTACTATCCTCACCCATCATTTACGGTTCACTATACCTACTATCCTCACCCATCATTTACGGTTCACTATACCTACCATCCTCACCCACCATTTAGGGTTCACTATACCTACCATCCTCACCCATCATCTAGTGTTCACTATACCTATTATCCTCACCCATCATTTACGGTTCACTATACCTACCATCCTCACCCATCATTTAGGGTTCACTATACATACCATCACCCATCATTTAGGGTTCACTGTACCTACCATCCTCACCCACCATTTAGGGTTCACTATACCTACCATCCTCACCCACCATTTAGGGTTCACTATACCTACTATCCTCACCCATCATTTAGGGTTCACTATACTTACCATCCTCACCCATCATTTAGGGTTCACTATACCTATCCTCACCCATCATTTACGGTTCACTATACCTACCATCCTCACCCATCATTTAGGGCTCACTATACCTACTATCCTCACCCATCATTTAGGGTTCACTATACCTACTATCCTCACCCATCATTTACGGTTCACTATACCTACCATCCTCACCCATCATTCGGAGTTCACTACACCTACCATCTTTACCCATCATTTAAGGTTCTCTTTACCTACCATCCTCACCCATTATTTAGGGTTCTCTATACCTACCATCCTCATCCATCATTTAGGGTTCTCAATACCTACCATCTTTACCCATCATTTAGGGTTCTCTATACCTACCATCTTCACCGATCATTTAGGGTTCACTATACCTACCGTCCTCACCCATCATTTAGGGTTTTCTATATCTACCATCCTCACCCATCATTTAGGGTTCTCTATACCTACCATCCTCACCCATCATTTAGGGTTCACTATACCTACCATCCTCACCCATCATTTTGGGTTCTCTTTACTTACCATTCTCACCCATCATTTAGGGTTCATTATACCTACCATCCTCACCCATCATTTAAGGTTCTCTATACCCACCATCCTCACCTATCATTTAGGGTTCACTATACCTACCATCCTCACCCATCATTTAGGGTTCACTATACCCACCATCCTCACCCATCATTTAGGGTTCACTATACCCACCATCCTCACCCATCATTTAGGGTTCACTATACCTACCATCCTCACCCATCATTTAGGGTTCTCTATACCTACTATCCTCACCCATTATTTAGGGGTCTCTATACCTACCATCCTCACCCATCATTTAGGGTTCACTATACCTACCAACCTCACCCATCATTTAGGGTTCTCTATACCTACCATCCTCACCCATCATCTAGTGTTCACTATACCTATTATCCTCACCCATCATTTACGGTTCACTATACCTACCATCCTCACCCATCATTTAGGGTTCACTATACATACCATCACCCATCATTTAGGGTTCACTGTACCTACCATCCTCACCCACCATTTAGGGTTCACTATACCTACCATCCTCACCCACCATTTAGGGTTCACTATACCTACTATCCTCACCCATCATTTAGGGTTCACTATACTTACCATCCTCACCCATCATTTAGGGTTCACTATACCTATCCTCACCCATCATTTACGGTTCACTATACCTACCATCCTCACCCATCATTTAGGGCTCACTATACCTACTATCCTCACCCATCATTTACGGTTCACTATACCTACCATCTTTACCCATCATTTAAGGTTCTCTTTACCTACCATCCTCACCCATCATTTAGGGTTCTCTATACCTACCATCCTCACCCATCAGTTCGGGTTCTCAATTCCTACCATCCTCACCCATCATTTAGGGTTCTCAATACCTACCATCTTTACCCATCATTTAGGGTTCTCTATACCTACCATCTTCACCCATCATTTAGGGTTCACTATACCTACCGTCCTCACCCATCATTTAGGGTTTTCTATATCTACCATCCTCACCCATCATTTAGGGTTCTCTATACCTACCATCCTCACCCATCATTTAGGGTTCTCTATACCTACCATGCTTACCCTTCATGTAGGGTTCTCAATACCTACCATCCTCACCCATCATTTAGGGTTCACTATACCTACCATCCTCACCCATCATTTTGGGTTCTCTTTACTTACCATTCTCACCCATCATTTAGGGTTCATTATACCTACCATCCTCACCCATCATTTAAGGTTCTCTATACCCACCATCCTCACCTATCATTTAGGGTTCACTATACCTACCATCCTCACCCATCATTTAGGGTTCACTATACCCACCATCCTCACCCATCATTTAGGGTTCACTATACCCACCATCCTCACCCATCATTTAGGGTTCACTGTACCTACCATCCTCACCCATCATTTAGAGTTCATCATACCTACCATCCTCACCCATCATTTAGGGTTCACTATACCTATCATCCTCACCCATCATTTAGGGTTCTCTATACCTACCATCCTCACCCATCATTTAGGCTTCTCTATACCTGCCATCCTCACCCATCATTTAGGCTTCTCTATACCTACCATCCTCACCCATCATTTAGGGTTCACTATACCTACCATCATTACCCGTCATTTAGGGTTCTCTATACCTACCATCCTCACCCATCATTTAGGCTTCTCTATACCTACCATCCTCACCCATCATTTAGGGTTCTCTATACCTACCATCCTCACCTATCATTTAGGGTTCACTATACCTATCATCCTCACCCATCATTTAGGGTTCTCTATACCTACCATCCTCACCCATCATTTAGGCTTCTCTATACCTACCATCCTCACCCATCATTTAGGCTTCTCTATACCTACCATCCTCACCTATCATTTAGGGTTCACTATACCTACCATCCTCACCTATCATTTAGGGTTCGTCATACCTACCATCCTCACCCATCATTTAGGGTTCACTATACCTATCATCGTCACCCATCATTTAGGGTTCATCATACCTACCATCCTCACCCATCATTTAGGCTTCTCTATACCTACCGTCCTCACCCATCATTTAGGCTTCTCTATACCTACCATCATCACTCATCATTTACGGTTCACTATACCTCCCATCCTCACCCATCATTTAGGGTTCACTATACCTACCATCCTCACCCATCATTTAGGGTTCACTATACCTACCATCCTCACCCATCATTTAGGGTTCACTATACCTACCATCCTCACCCATCATTTAGGGTTCACTATACCTACCATCCTCACCCATCATTTATGGTTCACTATACCTACCATCCTCACCCATCATTTAGGGTTCACTATACCTACCATCCTCACCCATCATTTAGGGTTCTCTATACCTACCTTCCTCACCCATCATTTAGGGTTCACTAGACCTACCATCCTCACGCATCATTTAGGGTTCACTATTCCTACCATCCTCACCCATCATTTAGGGTTCACTATACCTACCATCCTCACCCATCATTTAGGGTTCTCTATACCTACCTTCCTCACCCATCATTTAGGGTTCACTAGACCTACCATCCTCACGCATCATTTAGGGTTCACTATTCCTACCATCCTCATCCATCATTTAGGGTTCACTATACGTACTATCCTCACCCATCATTTAGGGTTCATCATACCTTCCATCCTCACCCATCATTTAGGGTTTACTATACATACCATCCTCACCCATCATTTAGGGTTTACTATACATACCATCCTCACCCATCATTTAGGGTTCACTATACCTACCATCCTTACCCATCCTTTAGGGTTCACTATGGTTTAGAAAGACACGTAAGCAAGCACTATGACATATTTATTAGAAAACGTTTCGGTCCTGGGACCTTGATCAAGGTCCCTGGACCGAAACGTTTTCTAATAAATATGTCATAGTGTTTGCTTACGTGTCTTTCTAAACCAACTTGTCGGTATTTATTACCAAGGTTTATACCAGGGTTCACTATACCTACGATCCTCACCCATCATTTAGGGTTCACTATACCAACTATCGTCTCCCATCATTTAGGGTTCATCACACCTACCATCCTCACCCATCATTTAGGGTTCACTATACCTGCCATCCTCACCCATCATTTAGGGTTCACTTTACCCACCATCCTCACCCATCATTTAGGGTTCACTATACCTACTATCCTCACCCATCATTTAGGGTTCACTATACCTACCACTTCCAGGACTCAAGTTTGGGCATTTTTTTTCTTTTGTAAATACTGCATCATGTCTAGGATAATTGTTAGGTGTCTTCTCTCTCTAAGTTTCTAATTTACTTTTCTGGTGTGTTAGAAAAGTCTTTTTTTTTTTTCAGATTGAGAATTTTGTTAATAGTTTCCTTTCACTTCCAACTCAGTGAGCTACCCAGTCTGTTCTTATAGCTTAAATTCCCACAGTATAATTATATTTGCATTCTTCAGCATCATTTGTTGACTTTTTTCCACATTTTTTTCAATATTGTCGTGTGGTAAGTCATACATTATATCATTTTGCAGGTGGTGGTTGGCGATGTGATCCGTATGGAGAATGACCAGTTTGTAGCTGCTGACGTACTGCTGCTTTCTACGTCAGAACCAAATGGCCTCTGTTATATTGAAACTTCAGAGCTTGATGGGTAATTTGATTATATATATTTGTATTTCACGTAAAAATGGGCCTTGAAGCAAAAAAATCTATACCTGGAGAGGGTTTTGGGGGTCAACGCCCCTGTGGCCTGGTCTAGAACCAGGCCACGTGGTGCATCAGGGCCTGATCAACCAGGTTGTTGCTGTTGGATGCTACTACCAGTACTACATGTGCATCCCTTCCACAACCATTTTGCTATTGCTTCTTTGTTTTGTTTATCACTCTATCACCCACCAAGATTGGATGATGCAAGGATGAAAATGCATTCACCATCACTCATATTATTTAATAACTGTCTTGGGAGAAGTGCATGGATATGCCAGTTCGAATGACCCTCAGAAATGCAATATATCCAGCCTTCATCAGAGTGCAACTATTGTATATTGCACCTCCAGGACTCTAGTCTAACAGGCCTCCCAGACTACCCTCATACTTTGCTAATGCACAGATGCCATATCCCCAGTGGAAATAAGTCACTTTGACTCTTTTGGGTTATCCTAGGTTCTCTACACATATGCTACTATGTATGATAATGTAAGTAACTGTATGTACTTGAATAAACTTACCTATCTCAATTATAAAATATAAATTGTAAGGCTAGTTTAAGCTGTGCATTCATCACTTAAACAATAGTTAATTACCAAAGTAAAAGTATTGGGGTTGATATCATTAGTAGATTAATATTACTTAATGTTGGTGGTTGCTGGGAGTAATCAAGATGAGACTTAAATTGAAGTTGAAACTGTCATTGATGGTCCTGGGTGCTAGTTAGGTCTCTCAGTGGTGACTATATTGACGAAACAACTGTCAGTGGGGGTCCAGGCTGCTAGTTAAGTCTCTCAGTTGTAAACGTGGGATAATTGAATGTTATAGTTTAATCAGTGTAATAAAAGCAATATACATACTGTAGTTGTAAGAGCAAGTTGATATTTAGTCAGTGGTGCTTAATGGCATATTAATAATAGTTTCACTTAGTTTAATATCTTTGTTGTGCCCCACGTACCCATGCTGTGGGTAGTAGTCAAAATATTAGAGGCACATAAGTGGTCCAGGGCTTCACTTATGGCCTAGATTTTGTTTCTGCAATCCATTGTTCACAGGAAAATTGTGTTTTGAAAAGTATATAACTTCTTTCAATAAACCAGCCATATCCCATCGAGGCAGGGTGGCCTAAAATCAAAAATAAAAGTTTCTCTTCATCACTTTAGTAATGTATACTGGAGAAGGGGTTACTAGCCCCTTGCTCCCAGCATTTTAGTCACCTCTTATGACATGCATGGCTTACGGAGGAAGAATTCTGTTCCACTTCCCTTTGGAGATAAGAGGAAATAAACAAGAACAAGAACTAGTAAGAAAATAGAAGAAAACCCAGAGGGGTATATATATATATATATTTGTACATGTATGTGTAATGTGACCAAAGTACAAGTAGCAAGATGTACCTAAAATCGTGCATGTTTGAGACAAAAAAGACATCAGCCATCCCACCATCTTGTAAATCAGTTACAGGCTTTTGTTTCACTCACTTGACAGGATGGTAGTATCTCCCTGGGTGGTTGCTGTCTTCCAACCTACTAATGTGTGTGGGGGGGGGGATGAGATTTTCGCATTATAATCAGTTACAAACACACAACAATATGTACTAGACATATATCTCTCTCTCACCTCTTATACTGTATATGCCATCTTTATACCAACACTGTATCAATTAAATCTTTTGCACCATATTATGTAAGAAAAAAGAATGAAATGTTGAGGTGGTAGGGGAAGTGGAATATTCAAATGACTTCAGGAAGAAATTGAATTATTCTTTCTTGAAAGCCGTTTATCCACTTCTCCTAGGCTATAGGTCCACATTCTGCACCAGAGGTGGACCCCATCATATACACCTACCATCCGACTTACGACCTGCTCGACATACGACCATTCGACTTACGACCGTGTTTTCTAGGCCAAATTTCTGGGCAATAAACAAGTGTTTGTGTTGTACACAGTGTTTATCCTAAACCTTATAGTAGAAAATAAAGTACAGGTCCGCCATCACAAATCCAGCAATCAGTTATTCAGTTCCTTCAGTTATTCGGCACTAATTTTGGCTAGCATAATTTCAAATTTCCAGGGTCGCCACACCAACCTGCTGGTACTGTTTGGTGGTGCTACTTGCTGCATAAGTCATTCCAATTTCTTTTTCTCCATTTATTGTTTTAACCTGCTTGCTTTTAGCCCTAGCCATGGTTCCAAAGAATAAAAGAAATGCTTCTCATTATGTAAAGCACCTACACAGTACATTATCCATTAAAGATAAAGTGGCTTTGAAGCCACTGTCGGTTGCCATGAGCTCAGTCTCATGAAGCAGGAGAATATGCTTTATTATTACGCTAATATCAACACTACAGTTTATTTGCCTATCACAATTGATCTAATATGACATAAGAAACAATATAAATAACATAAAACATGCTAAATACTCCAGAATGAATAATATTTGGCATAACACAGAGCAGTTCGACAGAGGCATGAAGAGGATATGGTATGCAAATACCATTCTCCTATCCCTGTCTTGGTGGCTTATATTAGAGAAAATGGAGTGTAGCACAGGGCGAACTATGATATACACTCGTACTGCACCATAAACCTGAAACAAAAAAGTTATTTTCTCTCTATAGAATCACACATAGCAGCATATGTGTAGAGAACCTAGGATAACCCAAAAAAAGTCAACGTGGCTTATTTTTAGTACCTGGCTTGGGTTAGCCATATATGATTTTTGGTAAATATTCGATTCCCAGCCAGGGTAGAAACATTAGGCGTGTTTCTCTACACCTGTTGTCTATGTTTACTCATCAGTAAATGGGTACCTGGGTGTTAGCTGACTAGTGTGGGTGTTATCCTGGGACACTGGCCTAATTTTCTTGAAATACTCTGCATAACAAGCAGCTTTCTATACAGTAGTATGTCACTGATGTCAGCTAGGCCTGTATACCTTGTACATGTACGTGTAGTAAATAGATATTATTATTATTATTATTATTATTATTATTATTATTATTATTATTATTATATTATTTTCTCAGTTGTTTGTTGGGTTATCTTATTCAAACTTGGGCAATGTATGATGGAAAGATACTTCTTCACGTACACCAAAAATGAAAGAAATCAGACCATAAATAGCAGAGTTCACTTCTCAGCCATTAGCGGCCGCTTAGCAGTATATTTTTGTATCGTTGTTATGGTTATATTCTCATTTTTTCGGTCTCATTTGATAGAATGAAAGATACATTACAGAAATAGATATGATTTTGATTGCTTTCATGATGAAAAGTACTTTGAAATTGCTCTCACAGTAGCGAAAATGTTCTAGTTTTAGCGAAGCTCAAGAGTAAACAAATGACATCACCGTCCAATACCTGTCCGCCTGCCAGTCTAAATTCCAGTACGGAGTCAAGAATGGCTTGACATCATTTATACAATTATTACAATAATGCAGCAGTCTGCATAACAGTAAATCTTCTGTTTTTTTGTGAATAAAAATTCCAAATGAAAAGCAAGAGTAATATAAGAGAGGCCTGGAGCCATGACTAATGAACAGAGAAAATGTTATTTTAGTGCCAGGAATGTCTGCATTGTTTATTCTGGATCCTATTTTGAAATTGGCATCTGTTGAAATTTGTGTGAAATCAGCCAAATTGCCAATTTCTGACCACTTTATTGGGTAGTTGAAATAAGTGAATGGGCAGTTTCTTGTACTCAGTTGACAGACTAGCAGTAAATAAGTTTATTCAGGTATACACAAATACAGTTACATAGATTATCACACATAGCAGTGTATGTATAGAGAACCTAGGATAACCCAGAAAAGTCAGACAAAGTGACTTATTTCCAGTACCTGGCTTGGGCTTGCCATATATGATTTTTGGCAAATATTTTTTTTTTCTCGGTTGTTTGTTGGGCTATCTCATTGAAACTTGGGCAATGTATGATGGAAAGATGCTTCTTAACGTACAACATTAGCCGCCTCTTTGCAGTATATTTTCGTATGGTTTTTATGGTTGTACTGTATTCTCATTTTTTTGGACTCAGTTGATAGAATGGAAGATATGTTACAGAAATAGACATGATTTTGATTGCTTTCATGATGAAAAGTACCTTGAAATTAAGCTCAAAGTAGCGGAAATGTTCGATTTTTGCCGATGTTCAGTAAACTGTGTAAGTAAAGTTGGTTAATTTTATTAAGTGTATTCTAACCTAACCACTCTGTAATCCGGCAAACTCGGTAATCCGGCACACTACAGGTCCCACTGATGCCAGATTTGTGATGGAGGACCTGTACTAACAGCACAAAAAGTAAAGTAAAAAAATGAAATACCAAAATAAAACATTAAAATAAACTCATTACAAAAATGTGATGTTGATATTCAGTAGTAAGGTTTGACTTACGTCCATTTCGACTTACGACCGGTTGGTCGGAACCGAACTCGGTCGTAAGTCGGATGGTACCTGTATATATGTTGCACCGAATAAGTAAAACTGGTCAATTAGCAAGAACTCATTTAAAATTAAGTCCTTTCTAAAATTTTCTTTTATACATTTAAAGATATATTTTTTTAATTTATGTTGTAAAAATTAATGATTTTGTATCAGAAGAACCTTAGGAAACCTAGGTAACCTTATTACAAGCACAACTTAATTTAGCCTATTTCAACTAAATATATTTTATATTGGTTTACAATAATTTAATAATAATCACACAATGAAATACATTTTTTTTCATTAGATTCAGAATGACTTTTGTGAAATTATGGCATACACAAATTTTTGCTTACCCTATTCGGCAAGAAGTGTGTTGCTATTTATTTTGGTCTGGTGGCTAAAGCTCTCGCTTCACACACGGAGGGAACAAGTTCGATTCCCAGCGGGTGGAAACATCTCGACTCATTTCCTTACACCTGTTGTCATGTTCACCTAGCAGCAAATAGGTACCTGGGTGTTAGTCGACTAGTGTGGGTCGGATCCTGGGGGACAAGACAGTCCTCAATGACGCACTGACTTTCTTGGGTTATCCTCAGTGGCTAACCCTCCGGGGTTAAAAATCCAAAGAAAATCTTATCTTATGAATAGATTGATGCAGTGGTCGGAGAAGTGGCAGATGCAGTTTAATAATATAGACAAATGCAAAGATCTAAATGTTGAACAGGAAAATAACCATGCCACATATAAACTAAATAATGTAGATCTTAATACTACTGATTGCAAAAAGAATTTAGGAATTCTGGTTAACAGTAATCTGAAACCTAGACAACAGTGCATTAGTGTTCGCAATAAAGCTAACAGAATCCTTGGCTTCATATTTAGAAGCATAAATAATAGAAGTCCTCAGGTTGTTCTTCAACTTTATATATCCTTGGTTAAGCCTCATTTAGATTATGCTGCACAGTTCTGGTCACCGTATTGCAGAATGGATATAAATGCACTGGAAAATGTACAGAGGAGGATGACAAAGGGTATCCCATGTATCAGAAATCTTCCCTATGAGGATAGACTGAGGTCCCTGAATCTGCACTCTCTCGAAAGGCATAGAATTAAGGGGGATATGATTGAGGTGTATAAATGGAAAACAGGAATAAATAAAGGGGATGTAAATAATGTGCTGAAAACTTCCAGCTAAGACAGGACTTGCAGCAATGGTTTCAAGTTGGAAAAATTCAGATTCAGGAAGGATATAGGAAAGCACTGGTTTGGTAATAGAGTTGTGGATGAGTGGAACAAACTCCCGAGTACAGTTATAGAGGCTAAAACGTTGTGTAGTTTTAAAAATAGGTTAGATAAAAACAAGAGTGGGTGTGGGTGGGTGGGTGGGTGTGAGTTGGACCTGACTAGCTTGTGCTACTAGGTCTGAAGCCATGCTCCTTTCTTAAGTGGAAGTGATCTGACTAGGTGGGTCATTGGGCCAGTCTGGGGGGATGGGGGACATGGACCTGCTGCAGTGTTCCTTCTTTCTTATGTACTTAGATATACACATATATGTATATATATATATATATATATATATATATATATCTTTCTTTCAACACACCGGCCGTATCCCACCGAGGCGGGGTGGCCCAAAAGGAAAAACGAAAGTTTCTCCTTTTACATTTAGTAATATATACAGGAGAAGAGGTTACTAGCCCCTTGCTCCCGGCATTTTAGTTGCCTCTTACAACACGCATGGCTTACGGAGGAAGAATTCTGTTCCACTTCCCCATGGAGATAAGAGGAAATAAACAAGAATAAGAACTAGAAAGAAAATAGAAGAAAACCCAGAGGGGTGTGTATATATGTGCTTGTACATGTATGTGTAGTGTGACCTAAGTGTAAGTAGAAGTAGCAAGACGTACCTGAAATCTTGCATGTTCATGAGACAGAAAAAAGGACACCAGCAATCCTACCATCATGTAAAACAATTACAGGCTTTCGTTTTACACTCACTTGGCAGGACGGTAGTACCTCCCTGGGCGGTTGCTGTCTACCAACCTACTACCTATATATATATATGTATATATATATATATATGTATATATATATATATATATATATATAATGTATATATATACAGTGGACCCCCGGTTTACGATATTATTTCATTCCAGAAGTATGTTCAGGTGCCAGTACTGACCGAATTTGTTCCCATAAGGAATATTGTGAATTAGATTAGTCCATTTCAGACCCCCATACATACACATACAAACGCACTTACATAAATACACTTACATAATTGGTCGTATTGGGAGCTGATCGTAAACCGGGGGTCCATTGTGTGTGTTCGTGTGTGTGTGTGTGTGTGTGTGTGTATGTATGTATGTATATATATATATATATATATATATATATATATATATATATATATATATATATATATATATATATATATATATATATATATATATATATATATATATATATATATCAGCGTGTTTGATAGGAGTGAATGGAGACAAATGCTTTTTAATACTTGACGTGCTGTTGGAGTGTGAGTAAAGTAACATTTATGAAGGGGTTCAGGGAAACCAGCAGGCCGGACTTGAGTCCTGGAGATGGAAAGTGCATATGTGCATATATATATATATATATATATATATATATGTATATATATATATATATATGTATATATGTATATATATATATATATGTATATATGTATATATATATGTATATATATATATGTATATATGTATATATATATATATATGTATATATGTATATATATATATATATATGTATATATGTATATATATATATATATGCACATATGCACTTCCCATCACCAGGACTCAAGTCCTGCCTGCCGGTTTCCCTGAACCCCTTCATAAATGTTACTTTGCTCACACTCCAACAGCACGTCAAGTATTAAAAACCATTTGTCTCCATTCACTCCTATCAAACACGCTCATGCATGCCTGCTGGAAGTCCAAGCCCCTCGCACACAAAACCTCCTTTACCCCCTCCCTCCAACCTCTCCTAGGCCGACCCCTACCCCGCCTTCCTTCCACTACAGACTGATACACTCTTCAAGTCACTCTGTTTCGCTCCATTCTCTCTAGATGTCCGAACCACCTCAACAACCCTTCCTCAGCCCTCTGGACAACAGTTTTGGTAATCCTGCACCTCCTCCTAACTTCCAAACTACGAATTCTCTGCATTATATTCACACCACACATTGCCCTCAGACATGACATCTCCACTGCCAATATATATATATATATATATATATATATATATATATATATATATATACATATATATATCCTAGGTAGTAGATTGGTAAACAGCAACCGCCCAGAGAGGTACTACCGTCCTGCCAAGTGAGTGTAAAATGAAAGCCTGTAATAATAGTGTAATTGTTTTACATGATGGTAGGATTGCTGGTGTCCTTTTTTCTGTCTCATGAACATGCAAGATTTCAGGTATGTCGTGCTACTTCTACTTACACTTAGGTCACACTACACATACAAGTACAAGCACATATATACACACCCCTCTGTGTTTTCTTCTATTTTCTTTCTAGTTCTTATTCTTGTTTGTTTCCTCTTATCTCCATGGGGAAGTGAAACAGAATTCTTCCTCCGTAAGCTATGGGTGTTGTAAGAGGTGACTAAAATGCCGGGAGCAAGGGGCTAGTAACCCCTTCTCCTGTATATATTACTAAATTTAAAAAGAGAAACTTTAGTTTTTTCTTTTGGGCCACCCCGCCTCGGAGGGATACGGCTGGTATGTTGAAAGAAGAAAAAAGATATATATATATATATATATATATATATATATATAGGTAGTAGGTTGGTAGACAGCAACCACCCAGGGAAGTACTACCGTCCTGCCAGATGACTGTGAAACAAAAACCTGTAACTGTTTTGCATGATGGTAGGATTGCTGGTTTCTTTTTCTGTCTCATAAACACGCTAGATAACAGGGATATCTTGCTACTCCTACTTACACTTTGGTCACACTTCACAGACACGCACATGCATATATATATATACATACATCTAGGTTTTTCTCCTTTTTCTAAATAGCTCTTGTTCTTCTTTATTTCTTCTATTGCCCATGGGGAAGTGGAAAAGAATCTTTCCTCCGTAAGCCATGCATGTCGTATGAGGCGACTAAAATGCCGGGAGCAATGGGCTAGTAACCCCTTCTCCTGTAGACATTTACTAAAAAAGAGAAGAAGAAAAACTTTATAAAACTGGGATGCTTAAATGTGCGTGGATGTAGTGCGGATGACAAGAAACAGATGATTGCTGATGTTATGAATGAAAAGAAGTTGGATGTCTTGGCCCTAAGCGAAACAAAGCTGAAGGGGGTAGGAGAGTTTCAGTGGGGGGAAATAAATGGGATTAAATCTGGAGTATCTGAGAGAGTTAGAGCAAAGGAAGGGGTAGCAGTAATGTTAAATGATCAGTTATGGAAGGAGAAAAGAGAATATGAATGTGTAAATTCAAGAATTATGTGGATTAAAGTAAAGGTTGGATGCGAGAAGTGGGTCATAATAAGCGTGTATGCACCTGGAGAAGAGAGGAATGCAGAGGAGAGAGAGAGATTTTGGGAGATGTTAAGTGAATGTATAGGAGCCTTTGAACCAAGTGAGAGAGTAATTGTGGTAGGGGACCTGAATGCTAAAGTAGGAGAAACTTTTAGAGAGGGTGTGATGGGTAAGTTTGGGGTGCCAGGTGTAAATGATAATGGGAGCCCTTTGACTGAACTTTGTATAGAAAGGGGTTTAGTTATAGGTAATACATATTTTAAGAAAAAGAGGATAAATAAGTATACAAGATATGATGTAGGGCGAAATGACAGTAGTTTGTTGGATTATGTATTGGTAGATAAAAGACTGTTGAGTAGACTTCAGGATGTACATGTTTATAGAGGGGCCACAGATATATCAGATCACTTTCTAGTTGTAGCTACACTGAGAGTAAAAGGTAGATGGGATACAAGGAGAATAGAAGCATCAGGGAAGAGAGAGGTGAAGGTTTATAAACTAAAAGAGGAGGCAGTTAGGGTAAGATATAAACAGCTATTGGAGGATAGATGGGCTAATGAGAGCATAGGCAATGGGGTCGAAGAGGTATGGGGTAGGTTTAAAAATGCGAGGGTCTTGGCAAGAGGCGTGGAGTTAAAAGATAAAGAATCACACACAAAGTGGGAGTTGTCACAGCTGCTCTTTGCTGATGACACTGTGCTCTTGGGAGATTCTGAAGAGAAGTTGCAGAGATTGGTGGATGAATTTGGTAGGGTGTGCAAAAGAAGAAAATTAAAGGTGAATACAGGAAAGAGTAAGGTTATGAGGATAACAAAAAGATTAGGTGATGAAAGATTGAATATCAGATTGGAGGGAGAGAGTATGGAGGAGGTGAACGTATTCAGATATTTGGGAGTGGACGTGTCAGCGGATGGGTCTATGAAAGATGAGCTGAATCATAGAATTGATGAGGGAAAAAGAGTGAGTGGTGCACTTAGGAGTCTGTGGAGACAAAGAACTTTGTCCTTGGAGGCAAAGAGGGGAATGTATGAGAGTATAGTTTTACCAACGCTCTTATATGGGTGTGAAGCATGGGTGATGAATGTTGCAGCGAGGAGAAGGCTGGAGGCAGTGGAGATGTCATGTCTGAGGGCAATGTGTGGTGTGAATATAATGCAGAGAATTCGTAGTTTGGAAGTTAGGAGGAGGTGCGGGATTACCAAAACTGTTGTCCAGAGGGCTGAGGAAGGGTTGTTGAGGTGGTTCGGACATGTAGAGAGAATGAAGCGAAACAGAATGACTTCAAGAGTGTATCAGTCAGTAGTGGAAGGAAGGCGGGGTAGGGGTCGGCCTAGGAAGGGTTGGAGGGAGGGGGTAAAGGAGGTTTTGTGTGCGAGGGGCTTGGACTTCCAGCAGGCATGCGTGAGCGTGTTTGATAGGAGTGAATGGAGACAAATGGTTTTTAATACTTGACGTGCTGTTGGAGTGTGAGCAAAGTAACATTTATGAAGGGATTCAGGGAAACCGGCAGGCCGGACTTGAGTCCTGGAGATGGGAAGTACAGTGCCTGCACTCTGAAGGAGGGGTGTTAATGTTGCAGTTTAAAAACTGTAGTGTAAAGCACCCTTCTGGCAAGACAGTGATGGAGTGAATGATGGTGAAAGTTTTTCTTTTTCGGGCCACCCTGCCTTGGTGGGAATCGGCCGGTGTGATAATAAAAAAAAAAAAATATTAAAAATGTAGTGTTAGAGTGTTCAGCAGAAGTTTGTGGTTACAGGAAAGTGGGTGCGGGAGGGAAGAGGAGCGATTGGTGGAATGATGATGTAAAGAGAGTAGTAAGGGAGAAAAAGTTAGCATATGAGAAGTTTTTACAAAATAGAAGTGATGCAAGGAGGGAAGAGTATATGGAGAAAAAGAGAGAGGTTAAGAGAGTGGTGAAGCAATGTAAAAAGAGAGCAAATGAGAGAGTGGGTGAGATGTTATCAACAAATTTTGTTGAAAATAAGAAAAAGTTTTGGAGTGAGATTAACAAGTTAAGAAAGCCTAGAGAACAAATGGATTTGTCAGTTAAAAATAGGAGAGGAGAGTTATTAAATGGAGAGTTAGAGGTATTGGGAAGATGGAGGGAATATTTTGAGGAATTGTTAAATGTTGATGAAGATAGGGAAGCTGTGATTTCGTGTATAGGGCAAGGAGGAATAACATCTTGTAGGAGTGAGGAAGAGCCAGTTGTGAGTGTGGGGGAAGTTCGTGAGGCAGTAGGTAAAATGAAAGAGGGTAAGGCAGCCGGGATTGATGGGATAAAGATAGAAATGTTAAAAGCAGGTGGGGATATAGTTTTGGAGTGGTTGGTGCAATTATTTAATAAATGTATGGAAGAGGGTAAGGTACCTAGGGATTGGCAGAGAGCATGCATAGTTCCTTTGTATAAAGGCAAAGGGGATAAAAGAGAGTGCAAAAATTATAGGGGGATAAGTCTGTTGAGTATACCTGGTAAAGTGTATGGTAGAGTTATAATTGAAAAAATTAAGAGTAAGACGGAGAATAGGATAGCAGATGAACAAGGAGGCTTTAGGAAAGGTAGGGGGTGTGTGGACCAGGTGTTTACAGTGAAACATATAAGTGAACAGTATTTAGATAAGGCTAAAGAGGTCTTTGTGGCATTTATGGATTTGGAAAAGGCGTATGACAGGGTGGATAGGGGGGCAATGTGGCAGATGTTGCAAGTGTATGGTGTAGGAGGTAGGTTACTGAAAGCAGTGAAGAGTTTTTACGAGGATAGTGAGGCTCAAGTTAGAGTATGTAGGAAAGAGGGAAATTTTTTCCCAGTAAAAGTAGGCCTTAGACAAGGATGTGTGATGTCACCGTGGTTGTTTAATATATTTATAGATGGGGTTGTAAGAGAAGTAAATGCGAGGGTCTTGGCAAGAGGCGTGGAGTTAAAAGATAAAGAATCACACACAAAGTGGGAGTTGTCACAGTTGCTCTTTGCTGATGACACTGTGCTCTTGGGAGATTCTGAAGAGAAGTTGCAGAGATTGGTGGATGAATTTGGTAGGGTGTGCAAAAGAAGAAAATTAAAGGTGAATACAGGAAAGAGTAAGGTTATGAGGATAACAAAAAGATTAGGTGATGAAAGATTGGATATCAGATTGGAGGGAGAGAGTATGGAGGAGGTGAACGTATTCAGATATTTGGGAGTGGACGTGTCAGCGGATGGGTCTATGAAAGATGAGGTGAATCATAGAATTGATGAGGGAAAAAGAGTGAGTGGTGCACTTAGGAGTCTGTGGAGACAAAGAACTTTGTCCTTGGAGGCAAAGAGGGGAATGTATGAGAGTATAGTTTTACCAACGCTCTTATATGGGTGTGAAGCGTGGGTGATGAATGTTGCAGCGAGGAGAAGGCTGGAGGCAGTGGAGATGTCATGTCTGAGGGCAATGTGTGGTGTGAATATAATGCAGAGAATTCGTAGTTTGGAAGTTAGGAGGAGGTGCGGGATTACCAAAACTGTTGTCCAGAGGGCTGAGGAAGGGTTGTTGAGGTGGTTCGGACATGTAGAGAGAATGGAGCGAAACAGAATGACTTCAAGAGTGTATCAGTGTGTAGTGGAAGGAAGGCGGGGTAGGGGTCGGCCTAGGAAAGGTTGGAGGGAGGGGGTAAAGGAGGTTTTGTGTGCGAGGGGCTTGGACTTCCAGCAGGCATGCATGAGCGTGTTTGATAGGAGTGAATGGAGACAAATGATTTTTAATACTTGACGTGCTGTTGGAGTGTGAGCAAAGTAACATTTATGAAAGGATTCAGGGAAACCGGCAGGCCGGACTTGAGTCCTGGAGATGGGAAGTACAGTGCCTGCACTCTGAAGGAGGGGTGTTAATGTTGCAGTTTAAAAACTGTAGTATAAAGCACCCTTCTGGCAAGACAGTGATGGAGTGAATGATTGTGAAAGTTTTTCTTTTTCGGGCCACCCTGCCTTGGTGGGAATCGGCCAGTGTGATAATAATAAATATATATATATATATATATATATAGGTAGTAGGTTGGTAGACAGCAACCACCCAGGGAAGTACTACCGTCCTGCCAGATGACTGTGAAACAAAAACCTGTAATTGTTTTGCATGATGGTAGGATTGCTGGTTTCTTTTTCTGTCTCATAAACACGCTAAGATAACAGGGATATCTTGCTACTCCTACTAACACTTTGGTCACACTTCACAGACACGCACATGCATATATATATATACATACATCTAGGTTTTTCTCCTTTTTCTAAATAGCTCTTGTTCTTTTTTATTTCTTCTATTGTCCATGGGGAAGTGGAAAAGAATCTTTCCTCCGTAAGCCATGCGTGTCGTATGAGGCGACTAAAATGCCGGGAGCAATGGGCTAGTAACCCCTTCTCCTGTATACAATTACTAAAAAAGAGAAGAAGAAAAACTTTATAAAACTGGGTTGCTTAAATGTGCGTGGATGTAGTGCGGATGACAAGAAACAGATGATTGCTGATGTTATGAATGAAAAGAAGTTGGATGTCCTGGCCCTAAGCGAAACAAAGCTGAAGGGGGTAGGAGAGTTTCAGTGGGGGGAAATAAATGGGATTAAATCTGGAGTATCTGAGAGAGTTAGAGCAAAGGAAGGGGTAGCAGTAATGTTAAATGATCAGTTATGGAAGGAGAAAAGAGAATATGAATGTGTAAATTCAAGAATTATGTGGATTAAAGTAAAGGTTGGATGCGAGAAGTGGGTCATAATAAGCGTGTATGCACCTGGAGAAGAGAGGAATGCAGAGGAGAGAGAGAGATTTTGGGAGATGTTAAGTGAATGTATAGGAGCCTTTGAACCAAGTGAGAGAGTAATTGTGGTAGGGGACTTGAATGCTAAAGTAGGAGAAACTTTTAGAGAGGGTGTGGTAGGTAAGTTTGGGGTGCCAGGTGTAAATGATAATGGGAGCCCTTTGATTGAACTTTGTATAGAAAGGGGTTTAGTTATAGGTAATACATATTTTAAGAAAAAGAGGATAAATAAGTATACACGATATGATGTAGGGCGAAATGACAGTAGTTTGTTGGATTATGTATTGGTAGATAAAAGACTGTTGAGTAGACTTCAGGATGTACATGTTTATAGAGGGGCCACAGATATATCAGATCACTTTCTAGTTGTAGCTACACTGAGAGTAAAAGGTAGATGGGATACAAGGAGAATAGAAGCATCAGGGAAGAGAGAGGTGAAGGTTTATAAACTAAAAGAGGAGGCAGTTAGGGTAAGATATAAACAGCTATTGGAGGATAGATGGGCTAATGAGAGCATAGGCAATGGGGTCGAAGAGGTATGGGGTAGGTTTAAAAATGTAGTGTTAGAGTGTTCAGCAGAAGTTTGTGGTTACAGGAAAGTGGGTGCAGGAGGGAAGAGGAGCGATTGGTGGAATGATGATGTAAAGAGAGTAGTAAGGGAGAAAAAGTTAGCATATGAGAAGTTTTTACAAAGTAGAAGTGATGCAAGGAGGGAAGAGTATATGGAGAAAAAGAGAGAGGTTAAGAGAGTGGTGAAGCAATGTAAAAAGAGAGCAAATGAGAGAGTGGGTGAGATGTTATCAACAAATTTTGTTGAAAATAAGAAAAAGTTTTGGAGTGAGATTAACAAGTTAAGAAAGCCTAGAGAACAAATGGATTTGTCAGTTAAAAATAGGAGAGGAGAGTTATTAAATGGAGAGTTAGAGGTATTGGGAAGATGGAAGGAATATTTTGAGGAATTGTTAAATGTTGATGAAGATAGGGAAGCTGTGATTTCGTGTATAGGGCAAGGAGGAATAACATCTTGTAGGAGTGAGGAAGAGCCAGTTGTGAGTGTGGGGGAAGTTCGTGAGGCAGTAGGTAAAATGAAAGGGGGTAAGGCAGCCGGGATTGATGGGATAAAGATAGAAATGTTAAAAGCAGGTGGGGATATAGTTTTGGAGTGGTTGGTGCAATTGTTTAATAAATGTATGGAAGAGGGTAAGGTACCTAGGGATTGGCAGAGAGCATGCATAGTTCCTTTGTATAAAGGCAAAGGGGATAAAAGAGAGTGCAAAAATTATAGGGGGATAAGTCTGTTGAGTGTACCTGGTAAAGTGTATGGTAGAGTTATAATTGAAAGAATTAAGAGTAAGACGGAGAATAGGATAGCAGATGAACAAGGAGGCTTTAGGAAAGGTAGGGGGTGTGTGGACCAGGTGTTTACAGTGAAACATATAAGTGAACAGTATTTAGATAAGGCTAAAGAGGTCTTTGTGGCATTTATGGATTTGGAAAAGGCGTATGACAGGGTGGATAGGGGGGCAATGTGGCAGATGTTGCAAGTGTATGGTGTAGGAGGTAGGTTACTGAAAGCAGTGAAGAGTTTTTACGAGGATAGTGAGGCTCAAGTTAGAGTATGTAGGAAAGAGGGAAATTTTTTCCCAGTAAAAGTAGGCCTTAGACAAGGATGTGTGATGTCACCGTGGTTGTTTAATATATTTATAGATGGGGTTGTAAGAGAAGTAAATGCGAGGGTCTTGGCAAGAGGCGTGGAGTTAAAAGATAAAGAATCACACACAAAGTGGGAGTTGTCACAGCTGCTCTTTGCTGATGACACTGTGCTCTTGGGAGATTCTGAAGAGAAGTTGCAGAGATTGGTGGATGAATTTGGTAGGGTGTGCAAAAGAAGAAAATTAAAGGTGAATACAGGAAAGAGTAAGGTTATGAGGATAACAAAAAGATTAGGTGATGAAAGATTGAATATCAGATTGGAGGGAGAGAGTATGGAGGAGGTGAACGTATTCAGATATTTGGGAGTGGACGTGTCAGCGGATGGGTCTATGAAAGATGAGGTGAATCATAGAATTGATGAGGGAAAAAGAGTGAGTGGTGCACTTAGGAGTCTGTGGAGACAAAGAACTTTGTCCTTGGAGGCAAAGAGGGGAATGTATGAGAGTATAGTTTTACCAACGCTCTTATATGGGTGTGAAGCGTGGGTGATGAATGTTGCAGCGAGGAGAAGGCTGGAGGCAGTGGAGATGTCATGTCTGAGGGCAATGTGTGGTGTGAATATAATGCAGAGAATTCGTAGTTTGGAAGTTAGGAGGAGGTGCGGGATTACCAAAACTGTTGTCCAGAGGGCTGAGGAAGGGTTGTTGAGGTGGTTCGGACATGTAGAGAGAATGGAGCGAAACAGAATGACTTCAAGAGTGTATCAGTCTGTAGTGGAAGGAAGGCGGGGTAGGGGTCGGCCTAGGAAGGGTTGGAGGGAGGGGGTAAAGGAGGTTTTGTGTGCGAGGGGCTTGGACTTCCAGCAGGCATGCTTGAGCGTGTTTGATAGGAGTGAATGGAGACAAATGGTTTTTAATACTTGACGTGCTGTTGGAGTGTGAGCAAAGTAACATTTATGAAGGGATTCAGGGAAACCGGCAGGCCGGACTTGAGTCCTGGAGATGGGAAGTACAGTGCCTGCACTCTGAAGGAGGGGTGTTAATGTTGCAGTTTAAAAACTGTAGTGTAAAGCACCCTTCTGGCAAGACAGTGATGGAGTGAATGATGGTGAAAGTTTTTCTTTTTCGGGCCACCCTGCCTTGGTGGGAATCGGCCGGTGTGATAATAAAAAAAAAAAAAAAAAAATATATATATATATATATATATATATATATATATATATATATATATATATATATATATATATATACACAGTGGACCCTCGACCAACGATGTCATCGATTAACGATAAATCTGACTAGCGATACATTTTAATGCAAAAATTTTGCCTCGACTAGTGCTTAAAAATCCGACCAGCGCTATTCGTTCCGTACCATACGCGTCCACTTTGGCCTGAGTGCGCCTCACTTGTCCCTTTGATGCCAGTGTTTACAAGCAAGCCAGCCACCGTGGTCGCTTCCAAACATACAACTGGAACATTTCATATTATCACAGCTTCTAGTGCCAACCCTACAGCAAAAAGGGTGAGAATTACTATGGAGATGAAGAAAGAGATCATTGATAAATATGAAAGTGGAGTGCGTATCTCTGAGCTGGTCAGGTTGTATAATAAACCCCAATCAACCATCACTACTATTGTGGGCAAGAAAACGGCAATCAAGGAAGCTGTTCTTGCCAAAGGTGCAACTATGTTTTCGAAACTGAGATCGCAAGTGATAGAAGATGTTGAGAGACTTTTATTGGTGTGGATAAACGAGAAACAGATAGCAGGAGACAGCATCTCTCAAGCGATCATATGTGAAAAGGCTAGGAAGTTGCATGATGATTTAATTAGAAAAATGCCAGCAACTAGTGATGTGAGTGAATTTAAGGCCAGCAAAGGTTGGTTTGAGAGATTTAAGAAGCGTAGTGGCATTCATAGTGTGATAAGGCATGGTGAGGCTGCCAGTTCGGACCACAAATCGGCTGAAAAATATGTGCAGGACTTCAAGGAGTACATAGACAGTGAAGGACTGAAACCTGAACAAGTGTTTAATTGTGACGAAACAGGCCTGTTTTGGAAGAAAATGCCAAGCAGGACGTACATTACTCAGGAGGAAAAGGCACTCCCAGGACATAAGCCTATGAAAGACAGGCTTACTCTGTTGATGTGTGCCAATGCTAGTGGTGATTGCAAAGTGAAGCCTTTATTGGTGTATCACTCTGAAACTCCCAGAGTGTTCAGGAAAAACAATGTCCTCAAGGCTAATTTGTGTGTGCTGTGGAGGGCAAACAGTAAGGCATGGGTCACTAGGGACTTTTTCTATGACTGGTTACATCATGCATTTGCCCCCAAATAACTGCTGCAGCATATGGGCGCCTGGCAAACCTGAGAATAGCATTCCGATACCTTAATAAGGAATCGTTTAAGTCACTGTACAATGTGTATGTTAGGCCCATACTGGAGTATGCAGCACCAGTCTGGAACCCACACCTGGTCAAGCACGTCAAGAAGTTAGAGAAAGTACAAGGGTTTGCAACAAGGCTAGTCCCAGAGCTAAGGGGAATGTCGTACGAGGAAAAGTTGAGGGAAATCGGACTGACGACACTGGAGGACAGAAGGGTCAGGGGAGACATGATAACGACATACAACATACTGCGGGGAATAGACAAGGTGGACAGATATAGGATGTTCCAGAGAGGGGACACAGGGACAAGGGGTCACAACTGGAAGCTGAAGACTCAGACAAGTCACAGGGACATTAGGAAGTATTTCTTCAGTCATAGAGTTGTCAGGAAGTGGAATAGCCTAGCAAGTGAAGTAGTGGAGGCAGGAACCATACATAGTTTTAAGAAGAGGTATGATACAGCTCAGGAAGCAGAGAGAGAGAGGACCTAGTAGCGATCAGTGAAGAGGGGGGCCAGGAGCTGAGTCTCGACCCCTGCAACCACAGTTAGTTGAGTACACACACATACATACATACATAAAGTAAACCGTCATTTAGCACGGTAGTTATGTTCCTGAAAATGCCATGTTAGGTAAAATCGTGTTAGATGAACTGAAGAACTTTTGGGAAAAATAGGGTTACTTTCCTGGGAGCCCCCCCAAAAGCCAAACAACTTTGTTTTAGACCTCTACATCTTACAAAAATAAAAGTGAATATGTAGTTGTAGTTCATTGTTGTGATGTTACACAAATAACCCGCACATAAAAGACAGAAGCTTACGACGACGTTTCGGTCCGACTTGGACCATTGACAAAGTCACACTAACAGAGGTGGAGCAGGATGGCTATATATAGGCAGGAAGAGGTGGAGGTAGTAGTAGTGGTAGTAGTAGTAGTAGTAGTAGTAGTACAAGAATTGTATATAATACCGACAGGATGAAATGACACATGCACAACACCCGGGCATCCCCACCGTAGACGTTTCGCGAAACGTCTACGGTGGGGATGCCCGGGTGTTGTGCATGTGTCATTTCATCCTGTCGGTATTATATACAATTCTTGTACTACTACTACTACTACTACTTGGCGAAACGTCTACGGTGGGGATGCCCGGGTGTTGTGCATGTGTCATTTCATCCTGTCGGTATTATATACAATTCTTGTACTACTACTACTACTACTACTACTACCACTACTACTACCTCCACCTCTTCCTGCCTATATATAGCCGTCCTGCTCCACCTCTGTTAGTGTGACTTTGTCAATGGTCCAAGTCGGACCGAAACGTCGTCGTAAGCTTCTGTCTTTTATGTGCGGGTTATTTGTGTATCGTTCCAGTCACGGTATTGTGCCTTTTTGTTATTTATTGTTGTGATGTATTATGTTGTTTTTACAGGTGATAAATCAATGCGTAAGAGCATTTCTGTTGATCTTAAAATGTTTTATTGCTTCAGGTATGCTAGCCACCACTTGGCTAGAAGAAGCTTCAAATGCCAATTTAATTTAAAATCTCCAAATTTTAAATAGTATGTTAGCATATGAAAAAATATTTAACATGTGTGAATGGTTTTTTATCAGATATTTCAAGTACAGGTGGGCCCTGCTTAATACAGCAGGTAAGATTCTGGGTTACTACTGTGAAGCGAAAATCACTTTACGCCAGTTAAACAGCCTTTTTTCACTTTCAGATGCATATAAAAAGCTGATAACATGTTTACGCTGAGATATTATTTATTTGCAGTGAAACCAATCTTAAATGCAAGCAGTGCCTACCCGAGACTGAAGACCTTGGTCAGGATACTAGTCTCATCGGAGCATTCCAGGGAGAGATTCACTGTGAACCTCCCAACAACCAGCTCAACAAGTTTGATGGAACTCTACACTGGGAGGGCAATATGTAAGTTATTATTATTTTCATTTAGTAATCCCTACACTGCTCTTTTACATCTAGAGAAGGGTTAAAGATGTTTTGTGTGCAAAGGGCTTGGACATGCAGCAGACATGTGTGAGCTTGTTAGATAGGAGTAAATGGAGACAGCTGGTTTTTGGGACCTGATGAGCTATTGAAGTGTGAGCAGGGTAATATTTTGTAAAGGGATTCATTAGCCGGACTTGAGTTCTGGAGGTGGGAAGTACAATGACTGATATCGGATGTTTGTAGTGATATCTAAACTGTCATATCTGAGCACCTTCAGAAACAGTGATTATGTGTGAATGATGGTGAAAGTGTGTCTTTTTTGAGTCACTGTGTCTTGGTGGGATATGGCCAGTGTGGGATTAAAAGATAAAGAATCTAAAACAAAGTTGGAGTTGTCACAGTTGCTCTTTGCTGATGACATTGTGCCTTTAGGAGATTCTGAAGAGAAGTTGCAAAAGTTGGTGGATAAGTTTGGTAGGGTATGCAAAAGAAGGAAATTAAAAGTGAGTATAGGAAAGAGTAAGGTAATGATAACAAAAGATTGGGTATCAGATTGGAGGGAGAGTATATGGAGGAGGTGAATGTTTTCAGATATTTGGGACTGGACGTGTCAGCAGATGGGCCTATGAAAGATGAGGTGAACAGTAGAATTGACGAGGGGAAAAAGGTGAGTGGTGCACTGAGGAGTCTGTGGAGACAAAGAGCTTTATCCATGAAAGCAAAGAGGGGAATGTATGAGAGTATAGTTATACCAGCACTCTTATATGGGTATGAAGCATGAGTGATGAATGTTGCAATGAGGAGGAGGCTGGAGGCAGTGGAGATGTCATGTCTGAGGGCAATGTGTGGTGTGAATATAATGCAGAGAATCTATAGTGTGGAGATGAGGAGGAGGTGCAGGATTACCAAAACTATTATCCAGAGGGTTGAGGAGGGGTTATCGAGGTGGTTCAGATATGTAGAGAGGTTGGAACAAAATAGAATGACTTTGAGAGTGTATAAATCTGTAGTGGAGGGAAGGTGGGGTAGGGGTCTGCTTAGGAAAGGTTGGAAGGAGGGGTAAAGGAGGTTTTGTGTGCAAGGGGCTTGGACTTCGAGCAAATATACATAAGCATATTAGATAGGAGCGAATGGAGACAAATGGTTTTTAATACTTGACGTGCTGTTGGAGTGTGAGCAAGGTAGCATTTATGAAGGGATTCAGGGAAACTTGGAGATGGGAAGTACAGTGCCTGCACTCTGAAGGAAGGGGTGTTAATGTTGCAATTTTATAATTGTAGTGTAAGCACACCTCTGGCAAGCCAGTGATAGAGTGAATGATGACAGTTTTCTTTTTCAGGCTACACTGCCTTGGTGGGAAATGGCTGATGTGTTAATAAAAAAATATATATATAATGTGTATGTATATATGTATGTGTATACATATATACATACATAGCTCCTGGCCCTGCCTCTTTGCTAGTTGCTACTAGCTTCACCCCCTCCCTGCTCCAAGAGTCTTATCATACCTCTTCTTAAAGTTATATATGGCTTATGCCTCCACTATTTCACTCTCCAGATTGTTCCACTTCCTGATAATTCTATGGCTATGACTCCTTTGAGTTTTTAACGTCTAGTTGTGTCCCCTTGTTCCTATGCCCCATCTCAGAAACATTCTGGCCCTGTTCACCTTGTCAGTTCCTCTCAGTATTTTATACATGTCTCCCTATTCCTCCTGTCCTCCAGTGTCATCAGGTTGAGTTCCCTTAACCTCTTCTCATGGGACATACTCCTTAGCTCCTGGACTGGTCTTGTTGAAAACTTTTCCACTTTCTCTAATCTCTTGACATGTTTGACCAGGTGTGGGTTCCATACTGGTTCTGTATATTCTAATATGAGCCTGACATACACGATGTACAGTGTCATGAATTACTCCTTGTTTAGATATCTTAAATTTGCCAGGCACCCATATGCTGCAGCGGTCATTTGGTTGATGTGCGCTTCAGGAGATGTGCTGTGTGTTTGTGGGGGGGGGATGGGGGGAGAGTTGATTATGTTTGAGTGAGTGAGAAAAAGAAACTAGTGGTTTTCAATGGACACACCCTGGAGTGTAAGCAAGGTAACATTTATGAAGAGATTCACGGGAAACAAGTTAGCTGGACTTCAGTCCTTTAGGTGGAAGGATGGGGATGTTTCAGGTGAAGGGTAATCTTAATTGTGATGTCAGCACACTTCTGGCAAAACAACAACTGAATGAGTAATGATAGGGACTTCAGTAACTGATATATTGACAATGAGAGTACATCTTATTGTCTACAGTACATAAGCATGAAACCATCTTAGTAATGTTTTTTTATTTCAGACATTCACTGGACAATGACAAGATTCTACTAAGGGGTTGTATACTGCGCAACACAAACTGGTGCTACGGTGTTGTTATATTTGCTGGCAAAGACACTAAACTTATGATGAATTCTGGCAAAACAAAGTTTAAACGCACAAGTATTGATAGATTGTTAAATTTCATTATTTTAGGGGTAAGTTAATTGATTTTGTAAGTTAGGAAAAGCTGCTTTTTTTAATGTATATATATTAAAATTTTCTTATTGTTGAATGACTAATGTGGATATAAAAAAAAATTCTGAATTCAATAGTTGTACTTATAGCTGTGGTTTGTATTAAGCTTCGTATTTTTCCTTTCAGATTGTATTTTTTCTACTCTCCATGTGCCTATTTTGCACAGTAGCTTGTGGTATTTGGGAAATGCTTACAGGTAAGCTACTCACTTGCTCTCTGGAAAAAAAAATTTAGCTGTAAATATCTAGGTAGTAGGTTCGTAGACAGTACCTGCCCAGGGAGGTAATTAGTACATGGTTGAGCAATCTTCAGCAAAATATTCAGTATCGAAATTGAGACATCATTGGTGCTTTTTGTGTTGCTTTTGAGAAAATGGTAGGTATTAAGTACAGCTTTTCTGGTTAATTTTGGGTGATGAGGAGATTTCTAAGTAGGGACTTAAATTGATTTACTGGCACAGGTCCTTTAGTGTGTTCTGGTAATGTATTCCAGATCTTTGGGCCCTTTACATGCATTGCATTTTTGCACAGGGAGAAATGGACACCAGGGACATCGAAGAGTGGTATTATGGTTGTGTGTTCTGTTGTAGTTAGCAAGTAGGAGTTTGAGAGGAGGGTTTATATTTGAGTATAGTTTTCTGTGCATGTAGCAGGCACAATAATAAGTGTGGATGTTTTGTATATTGAGTAAGTTAAGGCTCTTGAAAAGCAAAGGAGTATGCTGTCTGCTACAGGAGTTTGTAATCAATCACACTGCAGTTTTTTGTTGGGTTATTAAAAGTTTAAGGTGATTTGCTGTGGTTGAGCCCCATGCACAAATACCATAGGTGAGGTAAGGGTAGATGAGTGAGTGGTATAGTGCAAGAAGAGCTGATTGGGGGTACATAGTACCGTATCGTTGAGAGGATGCTTACTGTTTTGGAGACTTTCTTGGATATTTACTGTACATGAGTTTGGAATTTGAGATTGCAGCCTAGGTGGAGACTTAGAAATTTGCCCTCTGTGTGTCTAGTAATGGGTGAACCATTTATCAGTATGTTAAGCTGTACATTTGTAGCTATGTTTCCAAACAGCATAAAATAGGTTTTGTCTATATTGAGAGTAAGTTTGTTGGTAGTCATCCAAGTAGATATTTTTAGTAGTTTGGCATTTTCAGTGTCTGTTAGCATAGTTGGGTTTGGGTGAGAGAAGACATAAATAGTGTCATCTGCAAATAAAATGGGTTTAAGGAGTTTAGATGCATTTGGAAGGCCATTGATGTAAATGAGAAAGAGAAATGGGCCAAGGACACTCCCCTGTGGGACTTCAACAAGAACTGGTTGTGTAGTGGAGTTAGCTCCATTTGTATATATATACTGGGTTCTGTTGCTAAGATAAGATTTTAGGTAATCAAGAGAGTGTCCTCTGGCCCCCTTCTCCTGTATATATTTCTAAATTTAAAAGGAGAAACTTTTGTTTTTTCTCGTGGGCCACCCTGCCTCGTTGGGATACGGCCAGTGCATTGAAAGAAGAAGAAAAGCTATAAATATATATCCCAGGAAACATAAGAACTTTTAACATTGACTCATAAGAGAAACCAGTCTGTGATGACGACTTGATCTATAAGTCATTGTTAAGGCAATGTCTACCTGCTGAGATGTAGTGTTTTTCTTTTTTTAAGCCAGTGAATAAGTTTCCTTCTTAGGATTGCCCTGTTTGGTAGGAAATGGCCAATGTGGCAAAAAATATCTAATAGGAAGTGCAACCCATTCTCTTAATAACAGTCAGATGGTTCATTGTTCATGAACTATAGACATTTATTATCTGACTGTATTTTCTTGTGTGTTTGGTGGATCCCCTGTTTACTGTTTGTGCTTCAAAACCTTTTATCACCTTTATGTGATGTTTTATTTATTGGCATTGTCTTATGTTAATATTGTTATAATTGGTTAACTTTTATTGATAGATGGCAGTCTGACCTTACTAAACCTAACCTAACCTAGCTTAGTCAAGCCTAAGCTAAATAAGATAATTAAGAAATTTGCTGAACATTGTATGTGAAATGTTGACATAGTATTTATGAGGATGGATTAAAAAGTGATAAAATATTGAATATTACAGGCCAGTACTTCAGAGTGTACTTGCCTTGGGACTCACTGATACCACCAGATCCTGCAGGTGGTGCTACTGTGATAGCCCTTCTGGTCTTCTTCTCTTATACTATTGTCCTTAACACCGTGGTGCCTATTTCACTATATGTTAGGTAAGTATCATTCATCATCAAGGACTTAATAAAAATTGTGTAAATGTAATAATAAATTTTTTGCAATTCTTAGTTTGCCTAGTGTAACTTCAAGGATTCAGATATCTGAATTTGCCATCTTTAGAACTGATTTTGTTATGGTCTTACTGGCAATGCAATATTTTGTAAGCTCTTGACTAACTACAGAGAGAGTAGAAAGCTACAGTGGCATTTACAGATTTAGTTATTTGTGTGTTTATTCTTGTTTTAAGCTTAAAAAGTTTAAATTTCTCATCATTTTTATCATTCTGGGATATTGATACTATTTAATTGCAGAATACTGTAGTTAAAAAATTCTCAGTACAGTAGGGCCCCGCTTTATGGCATTTAGCTCTACGGCGTTCCACTAATATGGACATTTCAGATCATGACCAAAACTCACTGTATGGCTCTCCCTACCTGACTTTCTAATACGGTCACCGCGTCCCACCCGGTTTGTTTACATTCTCCGTGAACTCCGTGAGCACCACGTTTCTCCATTATGTCTGGAACCTTTCCAAAATTTCAAGTGTTTTAAAGTTATTTCATGTTTTATATATACTACTCTGATAATTATACGTATGTGTACCTGTACCTAAATAAACTGTGCTGGCATGCAGGTACACATTAAAATCACTAAGAGTGTCTTATTAATAATGATAACAATAATACGCAATAATAATCACACTGAAGCACATTAAATGTCGTATATTAGGTTAATACAGTGGCACCCCGGTTTTCATCCTTAATCCGTTTCAGAAGGTCGGTTGAAATCCTAAATGGACGAAAATCGAAGTAATATTTCCCATAATGTAAATCCAATTAATCCATTCCAGGCACCCAAAAATATTAATAAAAAATACATTTCATAGAGAATAACTAATTTTACATACCGAAAGCAATGAGAAATAAATATAAAGCACTATTTTTAATGGATAAATGAACATTTAAATCACTATTACATAACTTTATTGAAAACTCTTGTTGGCGTATGGAAGAAGGCGAGGAGGGGAGAGAGAGGAGAGGTTATTGTTTGGAAGGGGAATCCCCCTCCGAAAGGACTTCAGGTATCAAAGCCCTATCCTGTGTTGCTTCCCTTCTTTGTCTTTTACTGGCACTAGGACCAGCTTGAGAGTCACTGCACCCCTGTCACACAAAAAATCTGGCCTCTTTCTGGCATCTCTTTAAGATTTGCCTAAAATGGGACAAGACATTGTTTGTGATCTCTGTTCCGTTAGCATATTTACCCCTTTCACAACATCGGCTTCCTTGATTTTTGCTTTCTTTGCCAGGATGGAAGTGATTGTTGATTTGGACTTACCATACATCCTGGCAAGCTCGGCACACGTACACCACTTTCATATTTTGATACAAGCTCTTTCTTGAATTCTATCATGTTTCTTACCTTCTTTACCTAAGGGCTGGCACTCTGGACTTTCTGTGGCCCCATGGTGGCTTATTTCTCAGTTGCACTCAATAAACAAGCAACAAAAACAATGGATGAATGCACGGAGTATTGTTCACTCGACAAGTGACAGAGGCAGACTGAGTCAGGCGGTGGACCCGGTGGGCGGACACGTCTGATATGAACGATTTCCGAGTCGATGTACGAAACCAAAAGTAAAAATTTGCCGAAAAAGTGGTTGAAATCCGAATTGTACAATATTTGGACCGGATGAAAACCCGGAGTTTTACTGTATACACATTTTCAATAATCCATCTATGATATTTTTTCAAAATTATATAATAAACATGCTACATAACATATAAACATGATAAATACACCCAAAAGTAGAATAAATTAACATAAATATGAGATGTTTCTCTAGTCATCTTGCCAAAGTGCCGGAAAGAATAATGCTTTTTGTAGTTAACCTTTTCAGGGTCCAGAAGCCAAATTTCAAAGTGTGTACCAGGGTCCAAGAATTTTCTAAAAAAAAAATGATTTTTTCTTATGAAATGGTAGAGAATCTTTTTCTGAAGTTAATAAAACAAAAAGTAAGAAATTTGATGGAAAATTGACGAAATTATGCTCTCGCGAATTTTGATGTCAGCGATATTTACGAATCGGCGATTTTGCCGACTTTGACTCCCATTTTAGGCCAATTACGTTATTTCAGTTGACCAAATTCTTAGGTATTTCACTAGTATTATTTCTATTCTATCGAGTGAGCACAAGAAATCGCCCAGCCAACTGTTTCAACTACAAAATAAAGTGACCGGAAATTGGTAATTTGGCCAATTTAACACAAAGTTCAAAATATTTCAATTTCAAAATAGGGTCCAGAATAAACAATGCAGGCATTCCTGGCACAAAACTAACATTTCCTCTGTTCATTAGTTATGTTTTCAGGCTTTACAAATGAATTCCATTTTGATTTTTTATTCACATAATGAATTTTTATTCAAACGAAAAAATAGAAGATTTACTGTTATGCAGTATTGTAATAATTGTATAAATATCATCACCACATTTGTGAGTGTATATTAGACCTACCAGCTGGCATGTATTAGACGTGTGAGGTTGTTTGTTTACTCTTGAACATCGGCAAAAATTTAACATTTCCGTTACTTTGAGCTCAGTTTCAAGCCATTTCCAGTACTAAAACCAATCAAAATCATCTCTATTTCTGTAATATATCTTCAATTCTATCAAATGAGACAAAGAAATCACAAATACAACTATAAGAAACATATGAAAAAACACTGCAAAATCGCTGTTTTAATCGAAAATCATGGTCTCAGTTTTTTTCTCATTACACACTGTGCTGCAGGATTTGTTTTATGTGGTGCACACATACCACATAGATGTATTCTCTCATATCTAGGCCCAAATTTGCCACTCACAGCTTATCAGAGTGATCTGAGCTCATGGCGTACATCTACGGTTTGGACCCTCAATGTAAAGCCGTAGATCTACGACACTGACCTTGAAAGGGTTAAACACCAAAGAAAATGTGTACACAATAATATTACTGGGGGTAAAGAGAGAGAAAGCTTGCATTGTGTTGGAAGCTAAACAATATTTTATTTATTATTACAGTGGACCCCCGGTTCATGATATTAATCCGTTCCTGAGAGCTCATTGTAAACCAAAATTATCGGAAAGCGAATCAATTTTCCCCATAAGAAATAATGGAAATCAAATTAATCTGTGCAAGACACCCAAAAGTATGAAAAAAAACTTTTACCACATGAATATTAAGTTTAATGCAATAGAATAATTACAATAACAACATTAACAATAGAATAATTGACACTTACCTTTAATGAAGATCTGGTGATGATTGATGGGATGGGAGGAGGGGAGAGTGTTGAACCTATTGTTTAGAAGGGGAATCCCCCTCCATTAGGACTTGAGGCAGCTTGTCCTCCTGAGTAATGTAAGTCCTGCTTGGCAATTTCTTCCAAAACAGGCCTGTTTCGTCACAATTAAACACTTGTTCAGGTTTCAATCCTTCAGCCTCTATGTACTCCTTGAATTCATGCACATATTTTTCAGCTGCTTTGTGGTCTGAACTGGCAGCCTCACCATGCCTAATCACACTATGTATTCCACTACGATTCTTAAATCTTTCAAACCAACCTTTGCTGGCCTTAAATTCACTCACATCACCACTAGTTGCAGGCAATTTCTTTACCAAATCATCATGCAACTGCCTAGCCTTTTCACAAATGATCGCTTGAGTGATGCTATCTCCTGCTATCTGTTTTTCATTTATCCACACCGATAACAATCTCTCAACATTTTCTAACACTTGCGGTCGCTGTTTCGTAATCACAGTTGCACCTTTTGCAAGAACAGCTTCCTTGATTGCCATTTTCCTGCTCACTATAGTAGAGATGGTTGATTGGGGTTTACTATACAACCTGACCAGCTCCGATACACGCACTCCACATTCATACTTTGCAATTATCTCTTTCTTCATTTCAATAGTCATTAGCACCCTTGGTCTCGAAGGGTTGGCACTAGAAGCTTTCTTGGGGCCCATGGTGGCTTATTTTGCAGAAACAAGCACCAAAAACAGTGATTATATGGATAATATGGAATGTACCGAATGTATCCTTAGATGCGCGCACACTGGCTGTCTTGTAAACACTGGACACGTCTCATATGAATCGTATCGCATACCGGGTTTTGTAACGGGAACCGAGGCAAATTTTTGGCGATATAATGCATCGGTATCAGTGGTTCATTACTTTGTAATTTGTTCATGACTGTAACCATGTATAGGAGTGAAGCTGATTCATTACCTCTGTAACTTGCCATGATTAGTGACCAGATCTACCTGGAGTTCATTACCTTTGTAACTAGTTCAGCTATCATAACTTTGGGGTCCAGTCACTGGACCCATTATGTACCTTTGTAATCTTTTGACTACCGCCCACAGGATGGGTATGGGGTGCATAAAGATATTAAACTAAAGTGTGTGTGTGTGTGTGTGTGTGTGTGTGTGTGTGTGTGTGTGTGTGTGTGTGTGTGTGTGTGTGTGTGTGTGTGTGTGTGTGTGTGGTGTGTGTGACTCAACAATCAATATTTGCACCAATAACTCATTACAGTTGTGACCGGGTGTGGAAGTGTGAATTGCTCATTACTCTATAATTTGTTCATGATTGTAGCCAAAGTATAAACGTAAGTAACCATTCTACAGAATTCATTACCTTTGTAACTTGTGAGCTCATTACCTTTGTACCTAGTTCAGCTATCAAAACTTTGGGGGCCCAGTCCCTGGACCCATTACGTACCTCTGTAATCTGTAAATACCTTTGTAACTTGTCATGATTGTGACCAGACTTACCTGGAGTTCATTACCTTTGTAAATTGTGAGTTCATTACCTTTGTAAATTGTGAGTTCATTACCTTTGTAAATTTTGAGTTCATTACCTCTGTAACTTGCTCAGCTATCAAAACTTTGGAGTCCAGTCCCTGGACCATTTATGTACCTCTGTAATCTTTTGACTACCGCCCACAGGATGGGTATGGGGTGCATAATAAACATATTAAACTAACAAAACGGTTACTGGATTTATCGGATACCGATAGCATCGCGAACTGGGGGTCCACTGTATTATTATTATTATTATTATCATTATTATTATCATTATTATTATTATCATTATTATTATTATTATTATTATTATCATTATTATTATTATTATTATTATTATCATTATTATTATCATTATCATTATCATTATCATTACAGCCTCTCCTCACTTAATGACGGAATTTCATTCCTGATACCACGTCGTTAAACGAATTCATTGCTAAGTGAGGAGCATGCTATAATGGTAGTGAGTTTGTGTCAGCCATCTTTGATATTGTTTTAATGTCTCCTTTTCACCATTTATAACATTTCTGGTATATTTTAAAATGTGTGTACAGTAGTGTACTGTATACAGGAGGGCCCCACTTATACGGCGGGTTAGGTTCCAGGCTACCGCCGTAAAGCGGAAACTGCCATAAAGTGGAACACCCTTTTTTTCCACTTACAAATGCATACAAACACTAGATAACAAGTTTACACTAACATATATTATGTTAGCAATAGAACCAGGCATCAAAAAACAATAAAAAAGTACAATACACACAATACACACATAGGGTGAGACAAGTAGTATTTATTGTAAGAAATCAAGTGTGGTATGTATGGTAGTCAGCCAGGCTACCATACCAGGCCACCCCACCCACACATACTATTCTATGATATTTAAGCATCCCAGAGCGATAAAATGTATATACAGTTCACTCATTACTTACCTTAAAATATAGGGTGAGATGAGTAGTATTTATTGTAAAAAATCAAGTGTGGTATGTATGGTAGTCAGCCAGGCTACCATACCAGAGAGAAAGAATGAGTGCATGAGAGAGGACAGGCGCAGAGTTATGTAAACAAACCAGGCGAAGGTAAGTTTTGTAAACAGTGTACACGTCTGGTTTGTGTACAAGTTACATTGTGTACAGGTTGTCTCTACATTGATACGGTAGAATAAATAAAGAAGAACACTCCCATTCTCATGTAACATCATTTTGAGAAGAAATGATGCTCTGAGTGAAGGCAATGGAAGTAAGTCACTCTGACTTTTTTGGGTTATCCTAGGTTCTCTACACATATGTTGTTATGTATTTATGTTATGTATCGTGTTTATTATATAATTTTGAAAAAAATATCACGGATGGATTAATGAAAATGTGTATATTAACATAATATACAACATTTAATGATACACCGAGCTCAGACAGCGTAAACAAACAAACTGAACAGGTTGTGGACGATCACTCGGTCAGGCGAAATAGACGGTATTAATACTTGTCCAGTTTTAGTTCATTCATGTACATTTGTAAGAGTTTGTGAAACTTTTACCTTATAATATTTTTATTATTATTATAATAATTAAATCACGAAACAAATACTCTTACACTGTGTACAAGTTAGTACAGAATTATAGCTATAAAGTGAAGGCATACGAGAGGAATATTTTTCTACAGTTATCCCTAGTAACAGGTGACGGGCTAGAGAAAACGTAATTCTTCCGACACTTCTACAAACCGTTTGGTAAACATCTCATATATATTTGTATAAATTTTTATACTGTGGGTGCATGTATCATGTTTGTGTTACATAATGTGTTTCTTATATAATTTTGAAAAAAAATATCATAGATAGATTAAGGGAAATGTCTATATTAACGTAATATGCGACATTAATGTGCCCAAGAGATTATTATTATTATTATTATTATTATTATTATTGCATGAAGAGTAGAGAGACTTAGTGATTTTAATGTGTACCTACATGCCAGCACAGTGTGTAAGTTTATTTAGGTACAGGTGTACACAAGTTTAATTATCAAGTACAATACATATAAAATATACAATAACTTTAAAACACTTGAAATTTTGGAAAGTTTCCAGACATAATAAGGAGATGTGCTCAGGGAGAATGTAAACAAACTCGATGGGCAGCTGTGACCGTATTAGAAAGACAGGTGGGGGGAGCTGTATAACGAGTTTTGGTCATAATTTGAAATGTCCATATTAGCGGAACGCCGTAAAGCGAAACGCCGTAAAGCGGGGCCCTGCTGTATTGAAATAAACAGAATAGAGGAAATCAGCTCTAATATACTACATTATTTAGGTATGAATACTGGTCAGAGAGCCTGTCGTAAGTCTGAGGCATCGGTAAACGAGTACATTCCTAAGTGAGGAGAGGCTATTATTATTATTATAATTATCATTGTCATTATTATTATTATTATTATTATGCAGTACAAACACTTTACATTGTACACAATGTAAAGTGTTTGTATTATGGTATAATACAAATGTGTGTTTGTTTACATCCTCTGCGTCTCTGTCCTCTCTCTCATTTACTCATTCTCTCTCTCGTTTATTTGTTTTATCACCTCTCGTCCAACATTAAGACTTTAAATATTTCAAGGTAAGTAATGAGTACCGGCAGGCTGGACTTGAGTCCTGGAGATGGGAAGTACAGTGTCTGCACTCTGAAGGAGGGGTTTTAATGTTGCAGTTTTGTAACTGTAGTGTAAAGCACCCTTCTGGCAAGAGTGATGGAGTGAATGATGATGAAAGTTTTTCTTTTTCGGGCCACCCTGCCTTGGTGGGAATTGGCCAATGTGTTTAAAAAAAAAAAAATAATGAGTGAACTGTATATGCTGTATATGTATATGGGATGGGGTGGCCTGGCTGGCTACCATACCTACGACACCCAATTTCTTATTATAAATTCCTCATCTTGCCCTACATTAAGACTACAAATATTTTAAGGTAAGTAATGAGTGTACTATATGTGTATACAGTGGAACCTCAAATATCGAACTGCTCCCAACTCAACCAATTATGTAAGTGTATTTTTGTAAGTGCTAGTGCTTTTATAAGTGTATTTTTGAGCATCTGAAATGAGCTAATCTAATTTACATTATTCCTGATGGGAATAAATTCGTTCGGTAATGGCACTCAAACAGCCGTCTGGAACGAAGAAAGTTCGATATTTGAGGTTCCACTGTATTACTTTTTTATTGTTTTTAATGCCAAGTTCTATTGCTAACTTAATATATGTTAGTGTAACCTTGTTATCTAGCATTTATATGTATTTATAAGTGGCAAAAAAGGGCGTTCCACTTTATGGTGATAGCCTGGAACCTAATCTGCCATATATGTGGGGCCCTGCTGTATATGGTAATTTTTTTTTTTTAACAAGTCGGCCGTCTCCCACCGAGGCAGGGTGACCCAAAGAGAAAGAAAATCCCCAAAAAGAAAATACTTTCATCATCATTCAATGCTTTCACCTCACTCACATATAATCACTGTTTTTGCAGAGGTGCCCAGAATACAACAGTTTAGAAGTATATACGTATAAAAATACACAATATATCTCTCCAAACTGCCAATATCCCAAATCTTTCCTTTAGAGTGCAGGCATTGTACTTCCCATTTCCAGGACTCAAGTCCGGTTATATTAAATAACCGGTTTCCCTGAATCCCTTCACTAAATATTACCCTGCTCACACTCTAACAGGTCGTCAGGTCCCAGATACCATTTGTCTCCATTCACTCCTATCTAACACACTCACGCACGCTTGCTGGAAGTGCAAACCTTTCGCCCACAACACCTCCTTTACCCCCTCCCTCCAACCTTTTCGAGGATGACCCCTACCCTGCCTTCCCCTACAGATTTATATGCTCTCTGTCATTCTACTTTGATCCATTCTCTCTAAATGACCAAACCACCTCAAACCCCCTTCAGCCCTCTGACTAATACTTTTATTAACTCCACACCTTCTCTTAATTTTCACACTCCGAATTTTCTGCATAATATTTACACCACACATTGCCCTTAGACAGGACATCTCCACTGGCTCCAACTGCCTCCTCGCTGCAGCATTTAAAACCCAAGCTTCACACTCATATAAGAGTGTTGTACTACTATACTTTCATACATTCCCTTCTTTGCCTCCATAGATAACATTTTTTGCCTCCACATATATCTCAATGCACCACTCACCTTTTTTCCTTCATCAGTTCTATGATTAACCTCATCCTTCATAAATCCATCTGCTGACACGTCAACTCCCAAATACTATCTGAAAACATTCATATGGTAAACACTGTCCATATATATCAACAAGTATTGAGTGGTATTTATTTTATCATTGAAAAAATTTCCATCCTGTATATAATAACCTCTTTTTTTCCTTTCAGTGTGGAAGTGATTCGGTTGTGTCAGAGTTTCCTCATCAACTGGGATGATAACATGTATTATGTCAAGAGTGGTACACATGCCAAAGCTCGTACAACCACTCTCAATGAAGAGCTTGGTCAGATAGAATATATATTCTCTGATAAAACTGGAACCCTCACACAGGTATTGAATCTCATTTTTTGCATTTCTGCTAGCAATAATTATAGTTATTGTACTTTTTCTTATCTTTTTTTTAATATTCTTATCTGACGTTGAGACATAATTCATCGTGTTTTTTACTTGTTTGCTTATGCCTTATTTGTTTTCAGTTTTTGAAGTAAAGTACCAACATCTCAAGACTAGAATAGTTGTGTTAAATAGAATTTTCTTTACCTCTCACCATATAATTTCATAACTTAATACATTGGTTGCCTTGGTAGAGCAGTGCTATCTCAGCAGAATGTTTTAGTGCTCTGATGTAGTGTTGTGAGTTGCCGTATTTCACGCTTACACTGCCTGCAGGGGAAACCAGTGCTACAGAAACTCCAACAAGATTACCTTTCCTTTCTGTTGATTTTCTGTTGCAACATTATCCTTCCCTTCTGTTGATGCTCTTTACCAACAGCACTACCCTTTCCTTCTATTGATGCTCTTCCAACAAGGTCACCCTTGCCTCTTGTTGATGCTCTGTTCCAACAAGGGCATTCTTTCCTCCTGTTGATGCTGTTCCAATGAGGGCATACTTGCCTCCTGTTGATGCTGTTCCAACATGATACCCTTGCCTCCTGTTGATGCTGTTCCAATGAGGACACCCTTGACTCCTGTTGATGCTGTTTCAGTGAGGACACCCTTGCCTCCTGTTGATGCTGTTGCAACTAGGACATCCTTGCCTCCTGTTAATGCTGTTCTGAGAACATCCTTGCCTCCTGTTGATGCTGTTTCAGTGAGAACATCCTTGCCTCCTGTTGATGCTCTGTTCCAATGAGGACATTCTTGCTTCCTGTTGATGCTGTTCCAATAAGGATATCCTTGCTTCCCTTTGATGCTATTCCAATAAGGATATCCTTGTTTCCCTTTGATGCTGTTCTAACAAGGACATCCTTACTTCCTGTTGATGCTGTTCCAACGAGGACATCCTTGCTTCCTGTTGATGGTGTGTTCCAATAAAGACATCCTTGTTTCCTGTTGATGCTGTTCCAACAAGGACATCCTTACTTCCTGTTGATGCTGTTCCAATAAGGATATCCTTGCTTCCCTTTGATGCTGTTCTAACAAGGACATCCTTGCTTCCTGTTGATGCTGTTCCTGCAAGGACATCCTTACTTCCTGTTGATGCTGTTCCAATTAGGACCTGAATTAGCACCTTATGTGTCTTAAGTAACTGGGAATTACTGTTATTCACTAATAGATATGAAAATATGGGTTAAGGTTCAGTCAAACCAGTGAATGAGAGGAAACAACATGCTAGTTCTTGATCATTTGTTATTTCAAACCTACGACCCGTGTCTGATAATATTGCCATGATAATGCCATCACGAGTAAAGCATTGTTTTATTGTTGCATTATCACTCTTAAGTTTTTGAAGTCTGTATAATAGGTTCTGTCGTTTTTTAGTTAGGCACTCATTTACATACACATTACTCCTTTTCTTGATGGAGGAACTTATTAGATCATTTTTTACGTCAATGGAATTGAATTTTAACACAACACTTGGCTTTTGACCCGACCTGCCTAGCAGTCGAGCCTCCTTGATATCACTGGTTTCATTGTTAACTTTTATCTCATCTTTTATTAGCTGGAGTGCTTTGATGATGCAGTTCTCATTGTTTGTATCTGGTGGTAAGGTAGAGCTGGTTAAAATGACAAAGTCTAGGAGCTTGTCTTGTTCAGTCATATCCCTTTGATACTGGAAACATGCATTCCACTGGGATTCCGTGTTGAACTTCCAATCTTGTGTAGCTTCTGACAGTTTGGTGGTGAGGGAATTTATTTGTTTAGTATGTGTCTACAGTTGAGTGCAGGTTTGCATGTTCTTTAGACAAGTTTGTTAATGATGTCAATTTGTTTTCTAGTTCACTAATCTTTGAGTTTTGTGTCATAAGATGGCATTCTATGTAATTAATCCTCGTGTTTTGGGTATATAGAGAGCGCTCTAGGTCCCCAATGAGTTTTTCATAGGTTTCGTTTTGCTGTCTTAGCATACTATTTTCCTGTAGAATTTTATCAATGGTGTAGGGTCGTTGTTGAGGACTGCATTCCTGGGCTATACCTGTGGGTGTTGATGAGTTGTAATCTATGTTTCATCACAATTGAACACTTGTTGGGTTGGAATTTTTCAGCCTCTATATAACATTTGAATTTCTGCACGAATTTTTTAGCCTCTTGTTTGTCAGAACTGGCACCCTCACCGTGCCTTACAACACTGTGTATGCCACTTCGCTTCTTGAGTTTTTCAAACTAGCCTTTGCTGGCCTTAAATTCACCTACATCAGCACTTGTTTCAGGCAGTTTCTTTAAGAGGTCATCATGTAACTGTCTTGCCTTTCCACAAATATTGGACTGCACAGCACTATCTCCAGCTAACTCTCTCTCTCTGATCCACACCAACAACAATTTTTCCACTTCTTCAATTGTTTGTGATCTCTGTTTGGTTATCGCATTCACCCCTTTCACAACATCAGCTTCCATGATTTCTTTTCCCTTTGCCACAAAGGAGCTGATTGTTGATGGCGACTTCCCGTACATCCTGCCGAGTTCAGCAATGCATATGCCATTATCGTATTTTCTTAGGATTTCTTTTTTCATTTCTACTGTGTTCCTCACTTTCTTTACCAAAGGACTGGCACCAGGAGCTTTTTGGGGGGCCATGGTGGCTTATTTAGCAGTCACACACAATAAACAAGTGGCAAAAAAATGGATTACGTATTACGAAATGTTTTGTATGACCAAGCAAGGTATGTTCACTCACCAAGAAATAACGCTACGCTGACTGAGAATGGTGTGGGAGGCGGCTTTGTCTGTGCACTCAGCACTGGACAGGTTCCGTACAATCGAAGAAAATGGAGGCAATTGATGAAAACGGAGCCAAAAAATCAGCGAAAACAGTCAGCCAAAACCGAAATCAGCGATAAAGGAGATCCACTGTAACTGGTGCTACCACACGGTACCCCAGCGTCAACGAATTTTTTCATACTGAGCACACTTAGGGTGCAGGCACATTCTCTCGTGTCTAGGAGACTCAGGCCTATCGTGCCAAATTTAAAGGAATGAAAAATAAAACGTAGATCGACGTTCGGAGCGCTACACATGCAAATGTAGATCTATGTTTGGACAATTTAAGGGTTAATAAATTTTGTTTTACCATTCTTTGATTTGTACAAGTATGGTATTGTACTGTAAATCACCTACCTCTTAGTATAATTATGGTGGTGCACTGTACATCACCTACCTTTTAGTATGAGCATTCTTCTGTACTTTATTTTAAAATTGTTCGTCTTAAGCAGTGATGGAGACATCTAATATCAATTTATTCTTGACAGAACATCATGGCGTTCAACAAGTGTTCCATAGCAGGTCGAAGTTATGGGGATGTTATTGATCCCAGGACTGGGGACCTCCTGGAAATCAATGAGGTGAGACATCATAATACTTAAAAATTTTCTGTTACTCTTTAATACCTAATGTTTAGAGTTTTAGTTTGTGAGTGCATTATATCACTCTCACTGAATTATAATACGGATTATTTGGCAGAGATCAGTTAAAAATATTTTTCACTCCTGTTAATTGACAGGCTTGAACTATTTCTACTCAGACAAACAAATATTATTCAGTAAAGTTTTAGTAAATTGGTAAAATTTCAATGTATACATCCTTTCAGTAGTAACAGCAGAATGTCTGAATACATTATAAAGAAATTGTCAGAACATAGCTGTTCTGTGAATGTGCAGAATACTGGGTGGGGACTTAAACTGGGGTCTTTGTATAGACAGAGCTCAATACTGTAACCACTGAGTCATCAACACCTGTTCATTACCACATATCTTTTATTTTCTGTACTGTATTTCAATATTACTTCAAACAGTTTTAACCCAACTTTGTAACCTTTAGCACAACAGTTTGGGTCACTCAAGAAACTCAAAAATTATTTTTTTGTCAATGTTTCAGTGAGTATATGCTAAATGATCAGTATTTTTCAGTGTACATTAACATAAGTTTTGAGCCATTTTTTATTGTTAATTTATTTTGTATGATTTTGATTTACGCTTGATTACTGTTTTACATAAATTATTAATTCCCATTCAAATATGTAATTGATTTGAATTCATTACATATCTCCAGTACTGCAGAAATAGTAAGTTTCAGCTTCTAATGGCATGAATTGCAATGGTAATATTGTCATGGCTGATTGTAGCCTCAGTGTTTATACATTGTGGTTACAATCAGCCATGAAAGTATTGTCATGGGAGAAGTGGAAAGATTGTCCTTACTCTTGGCAACACTTCATTGCTGTAAAGAAAAAATGTTGCTGCTGTCATTGTTTTTTACATACAGAGGCTTCCCACTCTATTGAGAATATTGCTGCAGTCTCATACATTTCTCATTTTGTTTCCTCATTTACTTAGTCAGATTTATCTCATTCTTCTTATAGAGTTTTGTATTCATGGAGAGAAACACAAAGTAGGGAGTATATATACTTTATTTGAAATTGTGTTCCATGTAAAAGCCTTGTCAATTCTAACAGGCACACAAGTGATATGTCATTTAAATTGAAATCTACTTTCTACTAGGTGTTTCTGTATCTACAAGAGTGTCTTAAATGGCTTTGAGAATCTGAAGAAGGGGATAGGGGTAGTTTGTTGTCTGAATTATCAGTTAGTTGAATTTTGTTTGTTGATATTTGTTGTGTAATGATTGGCTTTAGATGATTGTTTGATCATGACCTTCATGTATAATAGCCATACAAGAGTTGTATATTATAGCATGGAGTATATTTGCAGAGTTTCAGTAGTGCTTACTGTCATTATAGAGTACAGGTGGGTCCTGCTTATACAACAGGTTAGTTCTGGGTTACTGTTGTAAAGAGAAAATCCCTATAAAGTGAAACAGCCTTTTTTTTTCATTTTTAAATGCATATAAAAACCTGATAATATGTTTACACTATCGTATATTAAATGAACAATAGAGCTAGGCATATACAGTACACATATTGCTTACCTTAAAATATTTTCATCCTTAGCTGTTAGTAAATGGTGAATATATTTATTGTTGGAAGTCTGAATAAATGAATAATGGATATAATTGAAAACCACTCAATTAGCGAAACACTGTAAAGCAAAGCGCTGTAAAGCAAAGCGCTGTAAAGCAAGGCCCTCCTGTACTTAAATATATACCTCATGTATGTAATGAAGTTCAGTTTTCTATTTATCTGAATGTCAAAGAATTTACTTTGTTTATTGTTAATTTGATTGTTTGTGCTTAGCCATATTTTGTTAGTCTATCAGATAATATTTATTGTAGTAGGTTATTTTAATTAGTGAAAGCTTGCTGGCTAACATCCATGTATGGCAGTGCTTAAACTTATCACTGTGTAGTTTGATGTTGGTTGCATTGTTAGATACAAGTACAGTGGACCCCCGGTTAACGATTTTAATCCGTGCAAGAGGGGTAATTGTTATGCGAAATAATCGCTATGTGAATGAATTTTCCCCATAAGAAATAATGGAAATCAAATTAATCCGTGCAAGACACCCAAAAGTATGAAAAAAAAAATTTTACCACATGAAATATACATTTTCCCACACACAAAGAGAAGGATACATGCACAATAGTAGAGTAGTACATGCACAGTATATATTGTGCATGTACTAGTCTACTAAATGAAGAATAAATGACACTTACCTTTATTGAAGATGCAGCAATGACTGATGAGACACTGTGTCCTGGGAGTGCCTTTTCCTCCTGAGTACTGTAGGTCCTGTTTGGCATTTTCTTCCAGAACAGGCCTTATCACACTGTGTATGCCACTACGATTCTTAAATCTCTCAAACCAACCTTTGCTGGCTTTAAATTCACCAATATGAGCACTAGTTCCAGGCATTTTTCCCTGTTCACCTGGGTGTTAGTCGACTTGTGTGGGTTGCATCCTGGGAGACAAGATTAAGGACCCCAATGGAAATAAGTTAGACAGTCTTCGATGACACTGACTTTTTTGGGTTATCCTGGGTGGCAAATCCTCTGGGGTTAATTGTTTCTTGGTATTCTCAATAAGCCACACCAACAACGGTGCTACAGCAGCAGCAGCAGCTGACAGTGCAGCAGCAGCAGCAGCTGTACCACCAATAGTAGCGATGGTTGATTGGGGTTTATTATACAACCTGGCCAGCTCGGAGACATGCACTCCACTTTCATACTTATCAATGATCTTTTTCTTCATCTCTATTGTAATTCTCACCCTTATTGCTGTAGGGTTGGCACTAGAAGCTTTCTTGGGGCCCATGGTCACTTATTTTCCAGAAAAAGCACCGAAAACACTGTAATAATACGAAATATTCCGATTGTATGCTTGGATGTTACCGTGGAGGCTGGCTGGTAAACAATGCCACCGGCGGAACATGTGAGCGCGTCTCGGACGAAAATCGGTAAGCGGGTTTTTAAGCGGTATGTGAGGCAAAATTTTTGCAATTAAAGTAAGCGGTATGCGAAATAATCGCTATGTGATGCCATCGTTATGCGGGGGTCCACTGTATGAGCCTGAGATATTGAGTGATATTACTTGTCTGGTCATTAATGAAAACTGGACTAGTATACTGCCTTGTGGGATGCCACACAAAATTGAACAATACTTTGAAAGGAAAGTAAAAGGAGAGAAAATGGAATTGACCACCAATTGAGACTTGCAGTGTGAATGTAGAAAAAAGAAACAGCTCTCATTTGAGAAGTGGCAATCACTTTAAGTCAGGTATTTATATTCAGTGGCACACACTGTAAGTCAAGTATGTATGCGCAGTGACACTGTAAGTCAAGTATATATGTACAATGACTCTGTAAGTCAAGTGTGTGTGTCTGTACAAAGTGCTGTCAGTACACTATAACTTCTTTCTTTTCCATTATTGTCTTATCTGTCTTTTTTTTTTTCTTTAACCACACTACTCATCTTCTGTCAAGGTACAGTGACTCAAAAAGAGGAAAGATTTACCATCATTCATTCAATAACTTTCTTGCCAGAAGTGAGAAGAAATCACAGTTCACATGATCCTTTGAACTGCAACATCCCCAGCCCTCCTTTAGCATGCAGACATTGCATGATACTTCTCACCTCCAGGACACATACCAATAACCGGTTTCCCTGACTCCATTCATATGTATTACTTTGTTCATACTTCACTGGGATGTCAGATTCCATAAATCACCCATCTCTATTCTGATCCTTCCCATTAACACACACCTGCTGGATGTTCAAGCCCCCTACCATTTAAAACTGCCTTCACACCTTTCTTCATCATTTTAATTACCCCTATAAACCACATATAGCAAATGTTCATTGGTTACTTTCACCTACTGGAGAGACTGCAGCAGCAGCAGCAACATAAAGTATATGATGAAATATTTTAAACTTAGCTTTTTATGATATTGGAAGTCACCTTATGTTTACATTTTGCATAATAAAATTTGTAATGTGGATGAGTTTCCTCAAAAGTAATGTGAATAGTGGAAAATTTTGAGGAAGAAATAATAATAATGGGTAAAGGGTTTAAAAAGTATGACAATCTTTCTAGTCGTTAGTTGGTGATGCAACTGATATTACTAAAGAAAACACAAGGGCAGTGTTTGTCTTTATTTTAATGGTAATGCTTCTCTGGACATTATAAAGCAAATATTCATATACCTTTTGTACTCTCAAGGATGCTTTTAATTTTAGCCATGTAACATCTTCAAGCCTTTTCTGAATTTATTACTTTGTATGATACTTGTGCACGTTTCTTTCTACAAGGTAAGGTTAATACGTAATTGTATATTTAGCAACTGTTAAATTCTCATCTTTTGACTTTGATGTAAAGTTCATATTATTATTATGTCCTGATTTACTGCAAATGTTCACAGTATGTTCATTTACAACTTTTTCACATGCACGCATACACACAAATGCATGCACACACAGACATGCACACATACAGACACGCACACATACAGACACACACACATACAGACACGCACACACAGACACACACAGATATGCACACACAGACACGCGCACACAGACACGCACACACACAGGCGCACGCGTGCACACACACACACACACACACACACACACACACACACATACACACACACACACACACACACATCTCATGCACCAACATGTTAGGGATACTACCAGAGAGAGAGAGAGAGGGGAGTATGAACCAGCAAGACTGGACCTCGTGTTCACCCTGAGTAGCTCAGACATTGAGCACATCACATATGAAAGACCCCTTGGAGCTAGTGACCACGTAGTTATGAGCTTTGAATACATCGTGGAGCTAAAAGTGGAGAGGGTAACAGGAGTAGAAAGGGAAAAACTAAACTATAAAAGGGGGGACTACACAGGAATGAGGATCTTCCTGCAGGAGGTTCAGTGGGAACAGGAGTTGGTAGGAAATCAGTAAACGAAATGATGGACTTTGTAACAACAAAATGCAAGAAGGCAGAGGAAAGGTTTGTTCCCAAGGGTAACAGAAATAATGGGAAGGACAGAACAAGCCCTTGGTTTAACCGAAGGTGCAGGGAGGCAAAAACTAAGTGCTTTAGAGAATGGAAAAAGTACAGAAGGCAAAGGACTCAGGAGAATAAAGAGATTAGTCGACAAGCCAGAAATGAGTATGCACAGATAAGGAGGGAGGCGCAGCGGTAGTATGAAAATGACATAGCATCGAAAGTCAAGTCTGATCCGAAACTACTCTACAGCCACATCAGGAGGAAGACAACAGTCAAGGACCAGGTAATCAGGCTGAGGAAGGAAGGTGGGGAGCTCACAAGAAACGACTAGGAGGTATGTGAGGAGCTCAACATGAGATTTCAGGAAGTATTTGCAGTGGAGGCTGAAGGGACAATGGGAAGACAAAACAGTGGGGTACAGCAACAAAGGATATACCAACAAGTGTTGGATGAATTACACACAACTGAGGAGGAGGTGGAGAAGCTCCTAAGTGACCTTGATACCTCAAAGGCGGTGAGACCGGACAACATATCTCCATGGGCCCTTAGAAAAGGAGCAGGGACACTGTGTGCACCACTAACCAAAATCTTCAACACTTCCCTTGAAACTGGGCAACTACCTGAAGTATGGAAGAAGGCAAATGTAGTCCCCATCTTTAAGAAGGGAGACAGAAATAAAGCACTAAATTATAGACCAGTGTCACTGATATGTATAGTATGCAAAGTCTTGGAAAAGATTATCAGGAGGAGAGTGGTGGAGCACCTGGAGCGGAACAAGATTATAAACGACAGCCAGCACGGATTCATGGAAGGGAAATCCTGTGTCACAAACCTACTAGAGTTTTATGACAAGGTAACTGAATTAAGAAATGAGAGAGAGGGGTGGGTTGATTGCATTTTCTTGGACTGCAAGAAGGCTTTCGACACAGTTCCTCACAAGAGATTAGTACAGAAGCTAGAGGAACATGCACGTATAGCAGGAAGGGCACTGCAATGGATCAGAGAATACCTAACAGGGATGCAACAGCGAGTCATGGTCCGTGATGAGGTATCACAGTGGGCGCCAGTGATGAGCGGGGTCCCACAGGGTTCAGTCCTGGGACCAGTGCTATTCTTGATATATGTGAACAACATGACAGAAGGGATAGACTCAGAAGTGTCCCTGTTTGCAGATGACGTGAAATTAATGAGGAGAATTAAATCTGACGTGAACCAGACAGGTCTACAAAGAGACCTGAACAGGCTGGATGTGTGGTCCAGAAACTGGCTCCTAGAAGTTAACCCCGTCAAATGCAAAGTCATGAAGATCGGAGGAGGGCAAAGAAGATCATAGACAGAGTATAGGCTAGGAGGCCAAAGGCTGCAAACCTCACTCAAGGAGAAAGACCTAGGAGTGAGTATAATACCGAGTACATTGCCAGAAGCACACATTAACCTGATAACTGCTGCAGCATATGGGCGCTTGGCAAACCTGAGAATAGCGTTCTGGTACCTCAGTAAGGAATCGTTCAAGACTTTATACACTGTGTACATCAGGCCCATACTGGAGTACACAGCACCAGTTTGGAACCCACACCTGGTCAAACACGTCAAGAAATTAGAGAAAGTGCAAAGGTTTACAACAAAAGGCTAGTCCAGAGCTAAGGGGAATGTCCTATGAAGAAAGGTTAAGAGAAATCGGTCTGACAACACTGGAGGACAGGAGGGTCAGGGGAGACATGATAATGACATACAAAATACTGCATGGAATAGACAAGGTGGACAGAGACAGGATGTTCCAGAGATGGGACACAGAAACAAGGGGTCACAATTGGAAGCTGAAGACTCAGACGAGTCAAAGGGATGTTAGGAAGTATTTATTCAGTCATAGAGTAGTTAGGAAATGGAATAGTCTGGCAAGTGATGTATTGGAGGCAGGAACTATACATAGTTTTAAGACAAGGTATGATAAAGCTCATGGAGCAGACGGAGAAAGGACCTAGTAGTGGTCGGTGAAGAGGCAGGGCCGGGAGCTGAGTGTCGACCCCTGCAACCACAGTTAGGCGAGTACAATATATATATATATATATATATATATATATATATATATATATATATATATTATATATATATATATATATATATATATATGTATGTATGTATGTATGTATGTAGTAGGGTAGGTAGTAGGTTGGTAGACAGCAACCGCCCAGGGAGGTACTACCGTCCTGCCAAGTGAGTGTAAAACGAAAGCCTGTAATTGTTTTACATGATGATAGGATTGCTGGTGTCTTTTGTCTGTCTCATAAATATGCAAGATTACAGGTAAGTCTTGCTACTTCTACTTACACTTAGGTCACACTACACATACATGTACAAGCATATATATACACACCCCTCTGGGTTTTCTTCTATTTTCTTTCTAATTCTTGTTCTTGTTTATTTCCTCTTATCTCCATGGGGAAGTGGAACAGAATTCTTCCTCTGTAAGCCATGTGTGTCGTAAGAGGCGACTAAAATGCCGGGAGCAAGGGGCTAGTAACCCCTTTTCCTGTATATATTACTAAATTTAAAAGGAGAAACTTCAGTTTTTTCTTTTGGGCCACCCCACCTCAGTGGGATACGGCTGGTACGTTGAAAGAAGAAGAAGATGTATGTAGTAGGTTGGTAGACAGCAACCACCCAGGGAGGTACTACCATCCTGCCAAGTGAGTGTAAAATGAAAGCCTGTAATTGTTTTACATGATGGTAGGATTGCTGGTGTCTTTTGTCTGTCTCATAAATATGCAAGATTACAGGTATGTCTTGCTACTTCTACTTACACTTAGGTCACACTACACATACATGTACACGTTTATTTATACACACTCATCTGAGTTTTCTTTGATTTTATCTTAATAGTTCTTGGTCTTATTACTTTTCCTTTTATATCCATGGGGAAGTGGAATAAGAATCTTTCCTCCGTAAGCCATGCGTGTTGTAAAAGTTAACTAAAATGCCGGGAACAATGGGCTAGTAACCCCTTTTCCTGTAAAGATTACTAAAAAGAATAAGAAGAAGAAAATTGTCAAAGTGGGAAGTCTGAATGTGCGTGGATGTTGTGCAAATGATAAGAAAGAGATGATTGTGGATGTTATGAATGAGAAGAAACTGGATGTCCTGGCTTTAAGTGAAACAAAGCTGAAGGGGGTGGGAGAGTTTCAATGGAGAGGAATAAATGGGATTAGGTCAGGGGTTTCAAATAGAGTTAGAGCTAAAGAAGGAGTAGCAATAATGTTGAAGGATAAGCTATGGCAGGAAAAGAGGGACTACAAATGCATAAATTCAAGGATTATGTGGAGTAAAATAAAGATTGGATGTGAAAAGTGGGTTATAGTAAGTGCGTATGCACCTGGAGAAGAGAGAAGTGTAGAGGAGAGAGAGAGATTCTGGGAAATGTTGAGTGAATGCGTGGGGAGTTTTGAATCAAGTGTGAGAGTAATGGTGGTTGGGGATTTCAATCCTAAAGTGGGTAAAAATGTTACGGAGGGAGTAGTAGGTAAATTTGGAGTGCCAGGGGTAAATGTAAATGGGGAGCCTTTAATTGAGCTATGTGTAGAAAGAAATTTGGTAATAAGTAATACATATTTTATGAAAAAGAGGATAAATAAATATACAAGGTATGATGTAGCACGTAATGAAAGTAGTTTGTTAGATTATGTATTGGTGGATAAAAGGTTGATGGGTAGGCTCCAGGATGTATATGTTTATAGAGGGGCAACTGATATATCAGATCATTATTTAGTTGTAGCTACAGTTAGAGTAAGAGGTAGATGGGAAAAGAGGAAGGTGGCAACAACAAGTAAGAGGGAGGTGAAAGTGTATAAACTAAGGGAGGAGGAAGTTCGGGCGAGATAAAAGCGACTATTGGCAGAAAGGTGGGCTAGTGCAAAGATGAGTAGTGGTGGGGTTGAAGAGGGTTGGAATAGTTTTAAAAATGCAGTATTAGAATGTGGGGCAGAAGTTTGTGGTTATAGGAGGGTGGGGACAGGAGGAAAGAGGAGTGATTGGTGGAATGATGAAGTAAAGGGTGTGATAAAAGAGAAAAAGGTAGCTTACGAGAGGTTTTTACAAAGCAGAAGTGTTATAAGAAGAGCAGAGTATATGGAGAGTAAAAGAAAGGTGAAGAGAGTGGTGAGAGAGTGCAAAAGGAGAGCAGATGAAAGAGTGGGAGAGGGACTGTCAAGAAATTTTAATGAAAATAAGAAAAAATTTTGGAGTGAGTTAAACAAGTTAAGAAAGCCTAGGGAAAGTATGGATTTATCCGTTAAAAACAGAGTAGGGGAGTTAGTAGATGGGGAGAGGGAGGTATTAGGTAGATGGCGAGAATATTTTGAGGAACTTTTAAATGTTGAGGAAGAAAGGGAGGCGGTAATTTCATGCACTGGCCAGGGAGGTATACCATCTTTTAGGAGTGAAGAAGAGCAGAATGTAAGTGTGGTGGAGGTACGTGAGGCATTACTTAGAATGAAAGGGGGTAAAGCAGCTGGAACTGATGGGATCATGACAGAAATGTTAAAAGCAGGGGGGGATATAGTGTTGGAGTGGTTGGTACTTTTGTTTAATAAATGTATGAAAGAGGGGAAGGTACCTAGGGATTGGCGGAGAGCATGTATAGTCCCTTTATATAAAGGGAAAGGGGACAAAAGAGATTGTAAAAATTATAGAGGAATAAGTTTACTGAGTATACCAGGAAAAGTATACGGTAGGGTTATAATTGAAAGAATTAGAGGTAAGACAGAATGTAGAATTGCGGATGAGCAAGGAGGCTTCAGAGGGGGGTAGGGGATGTGTAGATCAAGTGTTTTCATTGAAGCATATATGTGAACAATATTTAGATAAAGGTAGGGAAGTTTTTATTGCATTTATGGATTTAGAAAAGGCATATAATAGTGGATAGGGGAGCAATGTGACAGATGTTGCAAGTTTATGGAATAGGTGGTAAGTTACTAAATGCTGTAAAGAGCTTTTATGAGGATAGTGAGGCTCAGGTTAGGGTGTGTAGAAGAGAGGGAGAATACTTCCCGGTAAAAGTAGGTCTTAGACAGGGATGTGTAATGTCACCATGGTTGTTTAATATATTTATAGATGGGGTTGTAAAAGAAGTAAATGCTAGGGTGTTAGGGAGAGGGGTAGGATTAAATTATGGGGAATCCAATTCAAAATGGGAATTGACACAGTTACTTTTTGCTGATGATACTGTGCTTATGGGAGATTCTAAAGAAAAATTGCAAAGGTTAGTGGATGAGTTTGAGAATGTGTGTAAAGGTAGAAAGTTGAAAGTGAACATAGAAAAGAGTAAGGTGATGAGGGTATCAAATGATTTAGATAAAGAAAAATTGGATGTCAAATTGGGGAGGAGGAGTATGGAAGAAGTGAATGTTTTCAGATACTTGGGAGTTGACGTGTCGGCGGATGGATTTATGAAGGATGAGGTTAATCATAGAATTGATGAGGGAAAAAAGGTGAGTGGTGCGTTGAGGTATATGTGGAGTCAAAAAACGTTATCTATGGAGGCAAAGAAGGGAATGTATGAAAGTATAGTAGTACCAACACTCTTATATGGATGTGAAGCTTGGGTGGTAAATGCAGCAGTGAGGAGACGGTTGGAGGCAGTGGAGATGTCCTGTCTAAGGGCAATGTGTGGTGTAAATATTATGCAGAAAATTCGGAGTGTTGAAATTAGGAGAAGGTGTGGAATTAATAAAAGCATTAGTCAGAGGGCAGAAGAGGGGTTGTTGAGGTGGTTTGGTCATTTAGAGAGAATGGATCAAAGTAGAATGACATGGAAAGCATATAAATCTATAGGGGAAGGAAAGAGGGGTAGGGGTCGTCCTCGAAAGGGTTGGAAAGAGGGGGTAAAGGAGGTTTTGTGGGTGAGGGGCTTGGACTTCCAGCAAGCGTGCATGAGAGTGTTAGATAGGAGTGAATGGAGACGAATGATACTTGGGACCTGACGATCTGTTGGAGTGTGAGCAGGGTAATATTTAGTGAAGGGATTCAGGGAAACCGGTTATTTTCATATAGTCGGACTTGAGTCCTGGAAATGGGAAGTACAATGCCTGCACTTTAAAGGAGTGGTTTGGGATATTGGCAGTTTGGAGGGATATGTTGTGTATCTTTATACGTATATGCTTCTAAACTGTTGTATTCTGGGCACCTCTGCAAAATCAGTGATAATGTGTGAGTGTGGTGAAAGTGTTGAATGATGATGAAAGTATTTTCTTTTTGGGGATTTTCTTTCTTTTTTGGGTCACCCTGCATCGGTGGGAGACGACCGACTTGTTGAAAAAAAAAAAATTATATGTATATATATATATATATATATATATATATATATATATATATATATATATATATATATAGATATATATATATATTTATGTATATGTATATATATGTATGGATATATATATATGTATATATATATATATATATATATATATATATATATATATATATATATATATATATATATATATATATATATATATATATATATATATATATATATATATATATATATATATATATATATATATATATATATATATATATATATATATATATATATATATATATATATTTATATATATATATATATATATATATATATATATATATATATATATATATATATATATATATATATACATATATATATATATACATATATATATATATATATATATATATATATATATATATATATATATGTATATATATATATATACGGAGGAAAGATTCTTTTCCACTTCCCCATGGACAATAGAAGAAATAAAAAAGAACAAGAGCTATTTAGAAAAAGGAGAAAAACCTAGATGTATGTATATATATATATGCATGTGCGTGTCTGTGAAGTGTGACCAAAGTGTTAGTAGGAGTAGCAAGATATCCCTGTTATCTTAGCGTGTTTATGAGACAGAAAAAGAGGTTTTGTGTGCGAGGGGCTTGGACTTCCAGCAGGCATGCTTGAGCGTGTTTGATAGGAGTGAATGGAGACAAATGGTTTTTAATACTTGACGTGCTGTTGGAGTGTGAGCAAAGTAACATTTATGAAGGGATTCAGGGAAACCGGCAGGCCGGACTTGAGTCCTGGAGATGGGAAGTACAGTGCCTGCACTCTGAAGGAGGGGTGTTAATGTTGCAGTTTAAAAACTGTAGTGTAAAGCACCCTTCTGGCAAGACAGTGATGGAGTGAATGATGGTGAAAGTTTTTCTTTTTCGGGCCACCCTGCCTTGGTGGGAATCGGCCGGTGTGATAATAAAAAAAAAAAAAAAAAAAAATATATATATATATATATATATATATATATATATATATACATATATATATATACATACATATATATATACATACATATATATACATATATATATATATATATATATATATATATATATATATATATATATATATATATATATACGTATATATACAGTGGACCCCCGGTTAACGATATTTTTTCACTCCAGAAGTATGTTCAGGTGCCAGTACTGACCGAATTTGTTCCCATAAGAAATATTGTGAAGTAGATTAGTCCATTTCAGACCCCCAAACATACACGTACAAACGCACTTACATAAATACACTTACATAATTGGTCGCATTCGGAGGTAATCGTTATGCGGGGGTCCACTGTATATATATATATATATATATATATATATATATATATATATATATATATATAATGTATATATATAATATAATATATATATATATACATTTTTTTTTTCAACAAGTCGGCCGTCTCCCACCTAGGCAGGGTGACCCAAAAAAGAAAGAAAATCCCCAAAAAGAAAATGCTTTCATCATCATTCAACACTTTCACCACACTCACACATAATCACTGTTTTTGCAGAGGTGCTCAGAATACAACAGCTTAGAAGCATATACGTATAAAGATACACAACATATCCCTCCAAACTGCCAATATCTCAAACCCCTCCTTTAAAGTGCAGGCATTGTACTTCCCATTTCCAGGACTCAAGTCTGACTATATGAACATAACCGGTTTCCCTGAATCCCTTCACTAAATATTACCCTGCTCACACTCCAACAGATTGTCAGGTCCCATGTATCATTCACCTCCATTCACTCCTATCTAACACGCTCATGCACGCTTGCTGGAAGTCCAAGCCCCTAGCCCACAAAACCTCCTTTACCCCCTCTTTCCAACCCTTTCGAGGACGACCCCTACCCCTCCTTCCTTCCCCTATAGATTTATATGCTTTCCATGTCATTCTACTTTGATCCAATCTCTCTAAATGACCAAACCACCTCAACAACCCCTCTTCTGACCTCTGACTAATGCTTTTATTAACTCCACACCTTCTCCTAATTTCCACACTCCGAATTTTCTGCATAATATTTACACCACACATTGCCCTTAGACAGGACATCTCCACTGCCTCCAACCGTCTCCTCGCTGCTGCATTTACCACCCAAGCTTCACATCCATATAAGAGTGTTGGTACTACTATACTTTCATACATTCCCTTCTTTGCCTCCATAGACAACGTTTTTTGACTCCACATATACCTCAACGCACCACTCACCTTTTTTCCCTCATCAGTAATATGATTAACCTCATCCTTCATAAATCCATCCACCGACACGTCAACTCCCAAGTATCTGAAAACATTCACTTTTTCCATACTCCTCCTCCCCAATTTGATATCCAATTTTTCTTTATCTAAATCATTTGATACCCTCATCACCTTACTCTTTTCTATGTTCACTTTCAACTTTCTACCTTTACACACATTCTCAAACTCATCCACTAACCTTTGCAATTTTTCTTTAGAATCTCCCATAAGCACAGTATCATCAGCAAAAAGTAACTGTGTCAATTCCCATTTTGAATTTGATTCCCCATAATTTAATCCCACCCCTCTCCCCAACACCCTAGCATTTACTTCTTTTACAACCCTATCTGTAAATATATTAAACAACCATGGTGACATTACACATCCCTGTCTAAGACCTATATATCTCTCTCTCTCTCTCTCCCTCTCTCTCTCTCTTTACACAGGATTTGACAAGGTTAAGGATCCCTAGCTTTATTGCTAAGCTATTTGCAGGTTAATTAAGGATTCCTAACTTTATTGACAAGCTAAGAGCTGTTACCTACATCAGCTCCTTTGAAAGCATTTTTATTGTTATGAGACATACAAGTAGGGAACAGGATGAAGTTGGAGCCATCTGTGGGCCAGCATTTTCATTTGATCAACTGACTTTATCTCGTTGACATCATTATGCTGTACGAATATGTTCCATACTCGAGTCATCCTGGGTATATATGATCTCAGATGGAGTGATGTTCTGGAGAAGGATACAGCCAGAGTAAAGTTGCTGCTTTCTGCTCGTCTTGTGGCATAAAAGCTCGTTTCACGCTGTCCTCGCAGCGGATCCAAGTGTGGTACTTTAACAATATTGGCCTTGTACATAACTGTAAGGCCACCCACATCCCTCCTGTGTTAAGGCTCTGATGAAATGATAGATCTATCCAGGATTGGTCCAGGCAAGAGATAAGACGTCTTGCTCTGTTCTCTAATCTGTCAAGCAGTCGCAGGTGAGAGGGTGGGCAGGCAAACCAAGAAAGTGGAGCATACTCAAAGTGTGAGCGTACTTGTGCCTTGTACAGAATCTTGCAACTCCTACTGTCGAGCAGATGCGAGATACGGCAAAGTGCTGTAAGCTTCCTGGCTGCCTTGTTTGCAAGATTTACAACATGGTTCTTCATGGTCAGTTTGGAGTCAAATTTCACCCCAAGGATATCAACTTCTTCCCCAGGTGCCAACACCCTCCCATTCATCCTTACTACTGCACCGGCATTACTATCATGGTGCATAGAGACCATCATCATTTGCGTTTTCTCAGGTGCAGATGTTACTTGCCATCTATTTCCCCAAGCTGATATAGCTCTTAGCTGGTGATTGATGTAGCTTAGAGCAGCTGGCATTTCTTCTCTTGGATAAGTGAATGTCAGTGTACAGTCGTCTGCATATGCATGGGATTCTGGGATGAGATGAAGGTCATTGAAGTAGACATTCTCTCTCTCTCTCTCTCTCTGTCTGTCTGTCTTTCTCTGTCTATCTGTCTCTCTCTCTCTCTCTCTCTCTCTCTCTCTCTCTCTCTCTCTCTGTATCTATCTGTCTGTCTATCTGTGTCTCTCTCTCTGCATCTATCTGTCTGTCTATCTGTGTCTCTCTCTCTCTCTCAAATACACATACTCTCACTCACAGACACACTCACACATACTCTCACTCACAGACACGCTCACACATACACTCACTCTCACATTCATTCACTCGCTCACACACACTCTCTCTTGCTCTCTCATTATCTTACTCTCTCACTCTCTCAGACTTTCTCCCCTTCACAAACACACACTCACTCTTACTCTCAGTTTCACACACTCACATTAACCACTGTATAGTATCAGCAGAATATTATGGAAGACTAAAGAAAATAGAAGTAGCAAAAATTGGCACTTTCTCAAAAGTTATGAGTTCCAGGATAAGATCATTTTTCTCTTACTAGAGGTGCCAGAAAATAGTTTCTTCATTTAGACCTTCCAAAAAATTACAAAAAACCCAGACATGTATTATCTTCCACCTTAGACACCAGTCTTGATTCACTTGTTTGTACATTGAGAGTGTCACTTATGTTGATTAGGTGAGTGTTCCATACCAGTGATGGCTAATATATATCAAATGATGTCTTGAATGTCACTTTGTCTAGGTTTCTGAATGTCACTTTTTCTGAATGTCACTTTATCTAGGTTTCTGAATGTCACTTTGTCTAGGTTTCTAAATGTCACTTTGTCTAGGTTTCTAAATGTAACTTTGTCTACATTTCTAAACATCACTTTGTCTAGGTTTCTAAATGATACTTTGTCCAAGTTCCTCAGTGCCACTTTGTCTAGGCTCCTAAATGTCACTTTGTCTAGGTTTCTAAATGTCACTTTGTCTAGGTTTCTAAATGTCACTTTATCTAGGTTTCTGAATGTCACCTTGTCTAGGTTTCTGAATGTCACTTTGTCTAGGGTTCTGAATGTCACTTTGTCTAGGTTTCTGAATGTCACTTTGTCTAGGCTCTGAATGTCACTTTGTCTAGGTTTCTAAACATCACTTAGTCTTTGTTTTTGAATGTCACTTTGTCTAGGTTTCTAAATGTCATTTTATCTAGGTTTCTGAACGTCACTGTCTAGGTTTCTGAACGTCACTTTGTCTAGGTTTCTAAATGTCACTTTGTCTAGGTTCCTAAATGTTACTTTGTCTAGGTTTCTGAATGTCACTTTGTCTAGGTTTCTAAACATCACTTTGTCTAGGTTTCTAAATGCTATTTTGTCCAAGTTCCTCAATGCCACTTTGTCTAGGTTTCTAAATGTCACTTTGTCTAGGTTTCTAAATGTCTGTCTGGGTTTCTAAATGTCACTTTGTCTAGGTTTCTAAATGTCACTTTGACCAGGTTTCTAAATGTCACATTTTCTAGGTTTCTAAATGTGACTTTGTCAATGTCTCTGAATGTCATATTTTCTAGGATTCTAAATGTCTTTAATGTTTGTCATATTAACCTTGTCTGCTGAAGTTATTAAATTTAATTACACTTCAAGGAACAGGTCTGGAGTAATGATTATGTGAGGTATTTTTGTTTAAATTTTTTTTCCTCCCTTACACATTCTCTCTCATTAGTCTCTCTTATTTTGTCCCTATCTCTCAGCTCCATAATTTTGCTTTTGTGCTTTAAATATCAGTAAAATGTATTCACCCATTCCTGAAGTCTATCCAGGTCTTTTTGTGTCCTTTTTTCTTCCTCTTGGTTTGTGATCTCATTTTTTTAGCATTTCAGACAAGGATATTTATTAGTTAATTCCAGCAATCGTGTTTTCAGTATTGACCAGAAACAATTGATGCCCAACATTGATTATTTTTGAAACAATTTACTCTTCCAGCCTAATTCTCTTTCTTTTATATCTCATATGGTGATTGTTTTCCATTGTTCACTTATTTCCCTTCATAAATATTACTTTGCTTGCACTCCAATAGCACTTCCAGTCATAAAAATCACTTGCTTCCATTCCTATAAAAAAAAAAAAAAAATTTACCCTCTCCCCCAAATCTTTCCCAGGATTACCCATACCCCTCCATTACAGGTTGATACAGCTTCCAAGTCATCCTATTTTGTTACATTCTCTATAACTGTCCAAACCATCTCAATCCCTCCTCAGTAGCCCCACACCTCCTTCTAATCTCTAGACTATGAATTCTCTGCATAATATTCACACTACAATAATATTCACACTGCAATATTTAAAACCCGTGCATCATACCCATATAAAAGTGTTGGTGCCACAGTACTCTGATATATTCCCTTTTTGCCTTTATTGATAAGATGTTTTGTCTCTGCAGATGATTCATTGCACCACTCACTTTTTTTCCTTGTCATTTCTAAAATGGCTCGCCTCATCTTTCATAGACCTATCCATTGACAAGTCTACTTCCAAATATCTGAACACCTTCACTTCCTCCAGTAATCCTATCCATTTCTTTCCTATCTAGTCCCCTGTTAATTTATCATGCTTAAAAGTTTTGCAATCCATGACCCTTCATTTCTATATTCTTCTTTCTTCTTTCAACACACTGGCCATATCCCACTGAGGCGAGGTGTCCCAAAAAGAAAAACAAAAGTTTCTTCTTTTACATTTAGTAATATATACAGGAGAAGAGGTTACTAGCCCCTTGCTCCCGGCATTTTAGTCTACTCTTATGACACGCATGGCTTATGGAGGAAGAATTCTGTTCCACTTCCCCATGGAGATAAGTGGAAATAAACAAGAACTAGTAAGAAAAATAGAAGAAAACCCAGAAGGGTCTGTATATATATGCTTGTACATGCATGTGTAGTGTGACCTTAATGTTAGTAGAAGTAGCAAGACCTACTTGAAATCTTGCATGTTTATGAGACAAGAGACACCAGCAATCCTACGGTCATGTAAAACAATTATAGGCTTTCGTTTTGCACTCACTTGGCAGGACGGTAGTACCTCCCTGGGTGGTTGCTGTCTACCAACCTACTACCTAGCTTCGTTTCTATATTTTTTTTTTTATTAACACATAGGCTGATTCCCACTAAGGCAGGGTGGCTCAAAAAAGAAAAACTTTCATCATCATTCACTCCATCACTGTCTTGCCAGAGGGGTGCTTTACACTACAGTTTATAAAACTGCAACATTACCACCCATCCTTCAGAGTGCAGGCACTGTACTTCCCATCTCCAGGACTCAAGTCCGGCCTGATGGTTTCCCTGAATCCCTTCATAAATGTTACTTTGCTCACACTCCAACAGCACGTCAAGTATTAAAAACCATTTGTCTCCATTCACTTCTATCAAATATGCTCATGCATGCTTGCTGGAAGTCCAAGCCCCTCGTACACAAAACCTCCTTTACCCCCTCCCTCCAACCTTTCCTAGGCCGACCCCTACCCCGCCTTCCCTCCACAACAGATTTATACACTTGAAGTCATTCTGTTTCGTTCCATTCTCTCTACATGTCCGAACCACCTCAACAACCCTTCCTCAGCCCTCTGGACAACAGTTTTGGCAATCCCGCACCTCCTCCTAACTTCCAAACTTCAAATACTCTGCATTATATTCACACCACACATTGCACTCAGACATGGCATCTCCACTGCCTCCAGCTTTCTCCTCACTGCAACATTCATCATTCATGCTTCACACCCATATAAAAGCATTGATAAAACTATACTCTCATACATTCCCCTCTTTGCTTCCAAGGACAAAGTTCTTTGTCTCCATAGACTCCTAAGTGCACCACTTACCCTTTTCCCCTCATCAGTTCTATGATTCACCTCATGTTTAATAGACCCATCTGCTGATATTCTGTAAGGAATTAAGTATTTTTGTAGCATGTTTAACAAATCTCTTCCTCATAATCTTCATCAGCAGTTTGAGTATTTCACTCATTAGGGACACTGGTCAGTAGTTCAGGGCTTCTGGTCTGTCACCTTTATTTATTTATTTATTTATTTATTTAAAAATTTGTGCACACATACAGAGGTACAAAAAATACAGATAAGAGCAGCATGCCAAAGCCACTTATACTATGCATAGCATTACGGGCTGGCTTAAAATTAACTTAAGATGAACTAAGCAATGATGACATCAGTGATAAAACTTTAATGTAAACAGATTACTATAAAGCACAAGTGAGTATTACAAAGACAGGTCATATGGTTGTATGCATTGTTGTATATTCAGTAGAATGGAGTATTCTGTTAGGTAGTGTATTTAAAAAATAATAAAGTTAGATTGGGTTTTAGGTTTAACATTTATGTGATATAATTGTGAGAAACATTTAAGATATACAATTTATAAGGTTCAGTTATTCAGTATTTATTTGGTTTTGGGTGAGTAAGTGATCTTTGAGAAGAGACTTGAATTTATAAACAGGTAGTGTTTCTTTTATATTTACAGGTAATGAGTTCCAGATTTTAGGGCCTTTTATGTGCATTGAGTTTTTGCATAGTGTGAGATGGACACGAGGAACATCAAAGAGTGATCTGTGCCTTGTGTTATGGTCATGTGTTCTGTTGAGGTTGGCAAGGAGATGTTTGAGGGGAGGGTTAATATCAGAGTTAAGTGTTCTATGTATGTAATAGGTGCAGTAATAAGTATGAATGTTTTGTATGGTGAATAGGTTTAGTGTATTGAATATTGGTGGAGTGTGCTGCCTATAGTGAGAATTTGTTATCATTCTAACTGCAGCCTTTTGTTGGGTAATTAGTGGTCTGAGATGGTTACTTGTTGTTGAGCCCCATGCACAAATTCCATAGGTGAGATAGGGGTAAATAAGAGAGTGATATAGGGCCAGGAGGGCTGACTGTGGAGCATAGTACCGTATCTTCGATAGTATGCCTACAGTCTTGGAAATTTTCTTAGAAATTTGTTGTATATGTGTATGAAATTTGAGTCTATTATCAAGGTGGATTCCTAAGAATTTTCCCTCTGTTAGCTTTGTGATAGGTGATCCGTTTATCATTATGTTAAGAGGGACATCTGTAGCTCTGTTACCAAACTGAATGAAGTAGGTTTTGTCAATGTTTAGTGTAAGTTTGTTAGTCCTCATCCAGGTAGATATTTTCTGTAATTCGGTATTTACAGTATTGGCTAGCGTGACTGGGCTCGGGTGGGAGAAGACGTATGTAGTGTCATCTGCAAATAGTGTGGGTTTGAGTAATTGCGAAGCATTTGGTAGGTCATTTATGTATAGGAGAAAGAGAAGAGGGCCAAGGACACTTCCCTGTGGGACACCAACTGTAATTGGTTGTGCAGAAGAGTTTGCCCCATTTGCATACACATATTGGCTTCTGTTGCTGAGGTATGACTTGAGGTAGTTGAGGGAGTGCCCTCTTATACCATAGTGTGACAATTTTACGTGGAGCAAGTCATGGTTAACTGTATCAAAAGCTTTACGTAAGTCAATGAAGATCCCCAGTGGGACTTCTTTTTTCTCTATTGCAGTGTATATATGTTCTAGCATGTGTATAATAGCATCATTAGTATTTCTATTTGGCCTGAATCCAAATTGGCAGGGGTTGAGTATGTTTTGGGAGATAAGGTAGGAGTAGATTCGTTTATGAATTAATTTTTCGAAGATTTTTGAGAGAGGGTGTAAGTTGGATATTGGCCTATAGTTATTCAACTCTGTTTGGTCTCCTCCTTTGTGGATCGGGGTGACCCTTGCTATTTTGAGTACTGTAGGGAAGGTGGAGGATTCAATGGATTTGTTAAAGAGTGTTGCAATGATTGGTGATAGCACTTGTGACACTTTTTTGTATATAAAGGGTGGTAAGGTATTTAAATCTCCTGCCTTGTTTTTTAGCGTGTTGATAATAAGGGAGACTTCGTATGGGTTAGTCGGAGCTAGGAACAGTGTGTTCGGGTAGTTGCCAGTGAGGTAGTCATTTGGTGGGGTATCTGAGCTTGGGATTTTATTGGCAAGGTTTTGTCCTATAGTGGAGAAGAAGTCATTGAGTCTGTTTGCTGTTTCTGTTGGTGTGAGTTGGGGTTCATCTGATTTTGCTAATTTTATTTCGCTATTTCGTGATATCTTTTTTGTTCCTAGAATTTCTGATAGGGTTTTCCAGGTCTTTTTTATATCACCTCGTAAGTTGGATAATCTGTTCTCATAATACAATTTTTTTGCCCTTCTTATCAGGCTGGTTAGGATTGACGAGTAACGTTTTGTTTGGTCTCTGGTTATGTGACCCATTCTGTACTGTTTTTCATATTGGTGTTTTGTATTTATGGATTTGAGAATGCTGGGTGTTAACCAGGGACTGTTCAGTCTCTTAGCTGTCATCTGTTTAGTTTTTTTGGGGCAGTGCTTGTTATAGAGGTATTGGGTCTTTTTTAGAAAATTATTAATACATTCATCAATATCTGTATAGATTTCTAGCTCAGTGTGCCAGTCAATGTTTGCTACTGCTGTTGTGAAGTTATTAATGGCTGCCTCATTGTGAAGTCTGAAGGTGACTTTAGTAGTGTCTTGGGGTAATTTACCAAGAGTTGTTATGAGAAAAGTAGGGTAGTGGTCTGTGGTATTATCTGTAATTATGCCTGATTTTAAAGGGGATATGGTGTTGGTCCAGATGTGGTCAAGTAGGGAAACACTAGTCTCTGTAACTCTTGTAGGTTTTGTTACTGTTGGTAGCAACATACAGTTACTCATTGTGTTTGTGAATTCAGTAACGTGTGGGTCCTGGTCTTGCAGGAGATTTATATTGAAGTCACCTGAGAGTAGTAAGTGATCTTTGTTCATGCGTGCATCAGTTATCATACTTCCTAGGTTTTGACTAAATTGGCTAATGTTTGACTGTGGAACTCTGTAAATGTTTATCAATGTGAGAGGTTTTTGTAGGTATTTGGATTTGAATTTGGCTATTATATATTCCCCATGTTCATCCCTTGTGCAAGTATTAGTGATACATTCTAGTTGGTCTGAGTAGTATATGGCTGTGCCACCCCCTTGTTGGTCTGGCCTACAGTTGTGTATGGCTGTGTAACCAGGAATGGCATAGACATCTGTACTATCAGGCTTTAGCCAGGTTTCAGTTAGTGTAATGATGGACATATTGGCATGTAAGGAATTTAGTAATGCTATGAGGTCATCGTAATGCTTGCTTAAAGATCTGATATTGTAGTTAAAGATAGTTATGTTGTTGTTGGCACTGAGAAGTGCCTTTGATTGTTCTGCAGTGTAGTAATTACAGTAACTGTTTGATTCATTTAAGTCATTAAATAAGAGGTTGGTATCAGGATCAATGCTTGTAATCATAAGATTTGTAGTGAATCTATAGTTAGAATTAAGTATAAAACAAAGTAAATAGTCTTAAGCTAAAAAATAGCACCTTTCTTGAATAATGCTCCTGTATTTGCTATCCTCCAGTCATCTAGTATTTCACAGTATTTTGGTGGTTGTACTTCATTAATTTTGAATAACTTGATGTATCAGATTCAACGTGGAGTCTTCTTGCTTCCTAGTTAGTCATTTGAGTGTTTAATAGTTTTATTTCAATTTACCTTGTCTTCTCCCTGGTACAGTACTGGCCCTTGCTTGTTTATAAACACAATACACATTCTTATATTGAGCTAATTGCATGCCTCTGTTAGCCCTTTTGTGTTATCCTTTTTTTTCCTCAGTATTATTCATCAAGCCTTTGTCATTTTTCTCCTGATGTTACTCTGTAATGGCTTGGGCTATTATGTTCATTTTAAATTGTTGGGTTGTCTCTTCACCAATGGATAAATTTATCTGTCTTCTGCTGGCTCTAGTTATCTGTAGAGTTATGTTTGATCTGTAGCTTTTCTATGTTGTTGTGTTCCTGGATTTTGCCTTCTTGCATTGATGATTTAACCATTGCTTCTCCTGGTGTCTGTTATTTTCTTATATCCTGCAGGCTGGTACAAGCTTGCATTACTTCCTTGCCTTTCAGGTTGAAAATTTTATACATTTCTTGGGTGGATTGTCCCATAAATTCATTATCTCATTGGAAAATGGCTAATTCCATTATAGTAATCTTTCCTCTACATAATTCTTTATGATTCTGTAATTTTTTTTTGTTTATTTTTCAGCTTCACTTGCAACAGGCAGCACATTGCTAACACACTGATCACTTGCCCTGAGGGACGTTCTTTATTCAGTTTCCTCCGCTGGTCTTGTTGAATGTGAAAAGGTCCAGTCTAATTGGTCCGTCATTCTCTCTTACTCTTACCAGTTCTTTATCGTGCTACTGCCTGGATAAGATCTTCATTATAGATTCGATTAGCTACCTACTCCATGTCTGTACTCCTGTGTGTTGCTCCAGTTTTGTTACTTTATATCTTGTTAGGTAAAAGGACACACACTGTGTGTGTAATGAGACATTAGTCGCACATGTGCCCTTTTACCTAGCATATTGTCAGTAATTCTACCAACATTATATCTTCTGCCAATTTTACATCTTCTTGATTGTAGTCCCCTAATATTATTAGTTGAGTTCTTGCTCTCTCTACTATTTGTTCTCTATTTTCAACAAAGATTATGAGATATATATAACTGGTTTTGAGGGTTTTCTGCCCTCACAGTCCTGCCTGAGGCTAGGGTTTCTTTGATTGCCTCTTCAACTAGGCTTTTGCTATTATTGGCCAGCTAGTTCACATAGCCATCATAGCCTTGTTGAGCTCTCATTTGATGTATATTTTTGCTGCCTTGTTTATATAATTTTCCTGGCTGGGTCTTATTTGCATTTAGGTTGTATAGTGTATGGTAGTGGAACATTCACAGTAGTTGACACAGCTGTATAAACCAAGAAATCATGGCAGTTGTCTAATTCTACACTTGAGTACGATCAACAGTGATTATCTTATCACTTCCTGTCTCGCATTCTCTTTTCCTCATCTGTTTAAAATTATCTGCATTTTGTAATTACCTATTTGGAGAGAGAGAGAGAGAGAGAAAAGTGTGTGTGTGTGAGTGCACATACTCACCTCACCTAATTGTACTCGCCAGATTGTGGTTGCAGGGGTTGAGTCATAGCTCCTGGCCCAACCTCTTCACTGGTCACTAGTCTTCACTGTGTGTGTGTGTGTGTGTGTGTGTGTGTGTGTGAGAGGGAGGGAAATGGAGGGAGTGCAAGAGAGAGAGAGAGAGAATGGAGGGAGTGCAAGAGAGAGAGAGAGAGAGAGAGATGGAGGGAGTGCAAGAGAGAGAGAGAGAATGGAGGGAGTGCGAGAGAGAGTGAGAGTGCTAGAGAGAGGGAGAAAGAGAGGGTATGATTGAGAGTGTATATGGTGAGTGTGTGTGGTTAGTTGTGTATGTGTGTGTACTCGCCTAATTGTACTCACCTAATTGTGGTTGCAGGGGTTGAGACTCAGCTCCTGGCCCCGCCTCTTCACTGATCGCTACTAGGTCCTCTCCCTCTCTGCTTCCTGAGCTTTGTCATACCTCTTCTTAAAACTATGTATGGTTCCTACCTCCACTACTTCACTTGCTAGGCTATTCCACTTCCTGACGACTCTATGACTGAAGAAATACTTCCTAACGTCCCTGTGACTCGTCTGAGTCTTCAGCTTCCAGTTGTGGCCCCTTGTTTCTGTGTCCCCTCTCTGGAACATCCTGTCTCTGTCTACCTTGTCTATTCCCCGCAGTATCTTGTATGTCGTTATCATGTCTCCCCTGACCCTTCTGTCCTCCAGTGTCGTCAGTCCGATTTCCCTCAACCTTTCCTTGTACGACATTCCCCTGAGCTCTGGGACTAGCCTTGTTGCAAACCTTTGTACTTTGTGTGTGTATGTGTGTGGGTGTGGGTGTGGGTGTGGGTGGGTGGGTGGGTGTGTGTCCTCATTTATTTCTCACCTATTTGTAGTTGCAGCTCCTGGTCCCACCTCTTTGTTGGTTTTCACTAGGTCCACTCTCTCTGTGCTCCAAGAGCTTTAGCCTACCCCTTCTTAAAGCTTTGTATGGATTCTAACTCCATTACATCACTCTCCAAATTGTTCCACTTCCTGACAGCTCTGTGAATAAAGAAATACTTTCTAACATCCCTGTGAGTCACCTGAGTTTTCACCTTCAAGTTGTGACCTCTTGTTACTGTGTCCCATCTCTGAAACATTCTGTCCCTATCCATCTTGTCAATTCCTCTCAGTATTTTAGATGTTATCATGTCCTCCCTATCCCTCCTATCCTCAGGTTGATTTCCCTTAAGCTCTCCTCATAGGACATACCTCTTTAATTTCTTAATGTTCTTGACCAGGTGTGGGTTCCATACTGGTGCTGCAAACTCCAATATAGGCTCATTGTACACAGTGTACAGCGTCTTAAATGACTCATTACGTAGGTGTCTAAATGCTATTCCCAGGGTTGCCAGGCACCCATATGCTGCAGCAGTTATTTGGTTGATATGCTCCTCAGGAGATGTGCACAGTATGATACTCATCCCAGGATCCTTTTTCCTTGAGTGAGGGTTGCAGCCTTTGATCCTCTAGCATGTAGTTTGTCTGTGGTCTTTGACCTTCCCCAGTCTTAATGACTTTGCATTTGGTGGGGTTAAATTACAGGAGACAGTTGTTGGACCAGGCTTGTAGTCTGTTCAGATCCCTTTGTAGTCCTACCTGATCCTCATCCTCTTGAATTCTCTGCATTAGCTTCATATTGTTTGCAAACAGGGACACCTCTGAATCTATACCTTATGTCATGTCATTCACATATACCAGAAACAGCACTGGCCCTAGGACTGACCCCTGTGGAACCCCACTCATCACATGTGCCCACTCTGACCCCCATCCTCTATCATGTAACATCAATCATTGTTCCCTTCCTTCATGTATTCTCTGATCCATTGCAATGCCTTTCCTGTTATTCCTGCCAGTTCCTCTAGCTTTTGCAGCAATCTCTTGTGTGGAACTGTATTGAAAGCCTTCTTACAGGCCAAGAAAATGTAATCTACCCACCCTCTCTCTCCTGTCTTACTTCTGTTACCTTGTCATTACACTCCAGTGAGGACATTGGCTGAAGCCGGTAGGAGACTTGGACCTGCCTCGCATGGGCCAGTAGGCCTGTTGCAGTGTTCCTTCTTTCTTATGTTCTAAAGTTTGTTACTCAGGATTTCTCCTTCCTGAAACCATGCTGGTTATCATGTATAAGCTCATTTCTTTCTAGATGCTCCTCCACTCTTCTCCTGATAATCTCCATGACTTTGTGTACTATACATGTCAGTGACACTGGTCTGTAGTTTAATGCTGCTTATTTGACTCCTTTCTTGAAAATTGGAACTACATATGCTGTCTTCCACACCTCAAGTAGTCACCCCATTTGATAGATGAGTTGAAGTAGCACATACAGTGCCTTTGCTACCTCTCTCAGGATTCGTGGAAAGATGTTGTCCAGTCCCACCACCTTTGAGGTATCTAGTTCACTTAGCAGTCTCTTCACCTCCTCCTCCTCCTCCTCCTCATTTTCCTCCTCCTCCTCATCTTCCTCCTCCTCCTCAATTGTGTGTAGTGTGTCCAACACTTGTTGGTGTACCCTGCCATCCCGGTTTGCTGGAAGCCTTTCTGTCTCGACTGAAAATACTTTGCTAAATTTCGTGTTGAGCTCCTCACATACTTCTTGATCATTTCTTGTGATGTCCCCTCCTTCCTTCCTCAGCCTAATTACCTGGTCCTTAACTGTTGTTTTCCTCCTGATGTGGCTGTACAGCACCTTCAAGTCGGATTTGCCTTTCAATGTTACGTCATTCTCGTACTGCCACTGGGCCTCCCTCCTTAACCATGCATATTCGTTTCTGGTTCTTCAGCACCTCTCCTTTTTGAACTGGGTCGTTTTCTATGCTCTAGTGCACCTAGTGTTGGCCTCTCTACACCTTCAGGTGAACCAAGGGGTCATTCTGGTCTTCCCACTGTTTATGTTACCCTTGGGTACAAACTACTTCTCAGACTCTCTGCACTTTGTGGTCACATGATCCATCATTTCAGTTATTGTCTTTCCTTCCAGTTCTCTTTCCCACTTCACCTCATACAGGTATTGCCTCATGCCTATGTAGTCCCTTATTTTGTAGTTTGGCTTCTCCCTTCCTTCTCGTACTGCTTCACTCTCCACAGTTAATTAACTCTACAGTGTAGTTGAAGCTTAGGACCATGTGATCACTAGCTCCAAGGGCTTTTCATGTGTGATATCCCCAATGTGTCTCTCTTTCTCTCTCTCTCTGGTAGAGCACTGAACATGTTGATGCATGAGGTTTTCCAGTACCTCCTCCATTATATCCTTTCATGTTTTTGGTCCCCCATGTGGCTTCAGGTTTTCCTAGTCAATCTCCTTGTGATTGAATCACCCACAACTAGTAAGTTTTCCCTGCCCATGTGGGCCTTTCTGTTCACCTCAGCTAATGCATCAACCATTGCTATGTTGCTCTCATCATATTCTTGTCTTGGCCTCCTGCTATTCTATGGTAGGTTGTACATCACTAAAATCACCACCTTGGGACCTCCAACTGAAGAGTTCTTATTATGTAGTCCCTTGTTTCCCTTCTGTCCACTCCTTTCAACTCCTAAAAACTCCAGTGGTTTTTGATGAGCAGTACAACTCCTCCTTCCCCTCTGTTTCCTTTACCATTCCTCAGGATCTGATATCCAGTTGGAAAGATCGCATCTGTTATCATTTCCTTTGTGGGTGTCTGTAAAAACTTGCATTTGTGGTCACAGAGGTGCCTGTGCTAACTTTCCTATGGTGTAGAAATATACCTAGTTGGATGAATCTTATTGTGGCTAGCTGGTCTAGTGGCTAGCGCGACGGGCTGGAGTTTTGAGACTCTATGACCGCGGGTTCAATCCCGGCCGGGGGTATGGTTTTTTTGTGTGTGTGTGTTTTTGTAAATGTATATGGCAATCAGTATTTACTTATTTTTGTGGGGTGTCAACAATCTAACAGTTGTGTGTGTGCACGAGGGTTGTTGTCATGTAGGGGGAGGGTAATGGAATGTGTGGACAACTGGGGAATAAGCGAGTAAAAGGAAGTAATGGGAGGGAATAGGTAGGAGAGGTGCATCATGTGACAGGAGTGGAGGTAATGTGAGGTCACTGCAACTGGACCATCACCTCTCATTACCTCTACCACACACTACTCACCCTCTCAATACTTGAAATAAAATAATGAATACAAGAATAAGTAAATAATGGGGACAGTGAATATTACTATTCCACTCAAACACAGTTTATTATTAAGTCCTTGTACAATAATATATTTGGGAACAGGAAAACCCTATTGGGTTTAGATAAATGGAGATGGTACATATAAGCAGTGGGACAGGGAATACAATCAACTGACAAAATAGAATATAACTTACAATATAGTTCAGAGGACAGTTCACCACAGGAACTAAGTCATGCGCACACTAGCCACAGGTCCCAAGACCTACACAGCCGAGTACTGCTCCACGCCAGTACTCTGCCCACTGTCTCCAACCTAGTCTCCTCCAGAGACTCTCCAGCCACCTTCTCCTGAGCTCTGCACACAGGCCAGAGCTCCGCTAGACTCTCCCTTTGCTCAGCTGTTCCTTGGGCTTATATGGTCCTCAAAGCACCCCCCCACAATGGGGTGTGCACCACGTGTTTTGACCTGATGCTGAGATCTGACGCTGTCAAAAACAAGACCTGAGACATAAGCCGAAAGGCGTCTTTGACAGCTATTTGCCAAGGCAAGGTGTCACCATTTAATTAGGTTAAATTAGGTGTCCCTTTGTGACCTCAAAAGCACAGTTGAACTACATCACAGTGTGTGTACACACACAATGGTGTGTGTGTGTGTGTGTGTGTGTGTACTCACCTAGTTGAGGTTGCGGGGGTCGAGTCCAAGCTCCTGGCATGCACGTACATGTGTACTCACCTAGTTGTGGATGCAGGGGGTGAGTGGCCCTGTGTGTACGTGCAAACACCTTCCCTGCTTCCTGTTCCTCAACTTTGAGTGTTGCCATCTAATAAAGTCTTTATTTTTTAATAATAATGATACTCTATTTCTACAAGTACCTGATACAACTTATACAGGCCTAGCTGACATCATTGACATGCTAGATTAACAGTTACTTTTGTATGTATGAATGTATATATATATGTATATATATATTAAATGGAGAGTTAGAGGTATTGGGAAGATGGAGGGAATATTTTGAGGAATTGTTAAATGTTGATGAAGATAGGGAAGCTGTGATTTCGTGTATAGGACAAGGAGGAATAACATCTTGTAGGAGTGAGGAAGAGCCAGTTGTGAGTGTGGGGGAAGTTCGTGAGGCAGTAGGTAAAATGAAAGGGGGTAAGGCAGCCGGGATTGATGGGATAAAGATAGAAATGTTAAAAGCAGGTGGGGATATAGTTTTGGAGTGGTTGGTGCAATTATTTAATAAATGTATGGAAGAGGGTAAGGTACCTAGGGATTGGCAGAGAGCATGCATAGTTCCTTTGTATAAAGGCAAAGGGGACAAAAGAGAGTGCAAAAATTATAGGGGGATAAGTCTGTTGAGTATACCTGGTAAAGTGTATGGTAGAGTTATTATTGAAAGAATTAAAAGTAAGACTGAGAATAGGATAGCAGATGAACAAGGAGGCTTTAGGAAAGGTAGAGGGTGTGTGGACCAGGTGTTTACAGTGAAACATATAAGTGAACAGTATTTAAATAAGGCTAAAGAGGTCTTTGTGGCATTTATGGATTTGGAAAAGGCGTATGACAGGGTGGATAGGGGAGCAATGTGCCAGATGTTGCAGGTGTATGGTGTAGGAGGTAGGTTACTGAAAGCAGTGAAGAGTTTTTACGAGGATAGTGAAGCTCAAGTTAGAGTACATAGGAAGGAGGGAAATTATTTCCCAGTAAAAGTAGGCCTTAGACAAGGATGTGTGATGTCACCGTGGTTGTTTAATATATTTATAGATGGGGTTGTAAGAGAAGTAAATGCGAGGGTCTTGACAAGAGGCGTGGAGTTAAAAGATAATCACACATAAAGTGGGAGTTGTCACAGTTGCTCTTTGCTGATGACACTGTGCTTTTGGGAGATTCTGAAGAGAAGTTGCAGAGATTGGTGGATGAATTTGGTAGGGTGTGCAAAAGAAGAAAATTAAAAGTGAATACAAGAAAGAGTAAGGTTATGAGGATAACAAAAATATTAGGTGATGAAAGATTGGATATCAGATTGGAGGGAGAGAGTATGGAGGAAGTGAATGTATTCAGATATTTGGGAGTGGACGTGTCAGCGGATGGGTCTATGAAGGATGAGGTGAATCATAGAATTGATGAGGGGAAAAGGGTGAGTGGTGCACTTAGGAGTCTGTGGA
>NC_091342.1:29708063-29818063 GCF_038502225.1 Cherax quadricarinatus | reverse complement strand
CCTTCAAAATCCCTTTTGTCTACACATTCTGGCCACAGTTTCTTCCAAGCAGAGTTCAAGGTCTTCTTAGTCACTCCCTCCCAAGCCTTACCTATAAGGTTTACACAATTGAGGATATTAAAGTGATCTCTCCAAAAGTCTCTTAGAGTCAGTTGAGTTTCTGAGGTCACTACAAAGCACCTTTCAAACAGAGCTTTTGTGTACAATTTTTTGAAGTTTGCAATAACCTGCTGGTCCATGGGCTGCAGGAGAGGAGTGGTATTAGGAGGCAAAAACTTCACCTTAATGAATTTCATGTCCCCATAAAGTCGCTCTGCCATGTCTGTAGGATGACCAGGGGCATTGTCTAACACCAGGAGGCACTTAAGTTCTAATTTCTTTTCAGTTAGGTAATCTTTCACATTGGGGGCAAATGCATGGTGTAACCAGTCATAGAAAAAGTCCCTAGTGACCCATGCCTTACTGTTTGCCCTCCACAGCACACACAAATTCTCCTTGAGGACATTCTTTTGCCTGAACGGTCTGGGAGTTTCAGAGTGATACACTAATAAAGGCTTCACTTTGCAATCACCAGTAGCATTGGAACACATGAACAAAGTAAGCCTGTCTTTCATAGGCTTATGTCCTGGGAGTGCCTTTTCCTCCTGAGTAATGTAGGTCCTGCTTGGCATTTTCTTCCAAAACAGGCCTGTTTCATCACAATTAAACACTTGTTCAGGTTTCAGTCCTTCACTTTCTATGTACTCCTTGAATTCCTGCACATATTTTTCAGCTGCTTTGTGGTCCGAACTGGCAGCCTCACCATGCCTTATCACACTATGTATGCCACTACGCTTCTTAAATCTCTCAAACCAGTCTTTGCTGGCCTTAAATTCACTCACATCATCACTAGTTGCAGGCATTTTTTTAATTAAATCCTCATGCAACTTCCTAGCCTTTTCGCTTATGATCGCTTGAGAGACGCTATCTCCTGCTAGCTGTTTTTCATTTATCCACACCAATAAGAGTCTCTCAACATCTTCCATCACTTGCGATCTCTGTTTCGAAAACACAGTTAAACCTTTGGCAAGAACAGCTTCCTTTATTGCCTTTCTGTTGCCCACAATAGTAGAGATGGTTGATTTGGGTTTCTTGTACAACCTGACCAGGTCGGCGACATGCACTCCACTTTCATACTTATCAATGATCTCTTTCTTCATCTCTATTGGAATTTTCACCCTTATTGCTGTAGGGTTGGAACTAGAAGCTTTCTTGGGGCCCATGGTCACTTATTTTCCAGATAAAGCACCGAAAACACTGTAATAATACGAAATATTCCGATTGTATGCTTGGATGTTATCGCAGAGGCTGGCTGGTAAACAATGCCACCGGGGGAACATATGAGGCTGGCTCAGGCTGCACATTGGATGCGTCTCAGACGAAGGGTGGTGAGCGGGTTTTTGGGCGGTATGCGAGGCAAAATTTTAGCGATCAAAGCGTCCGGTATGCGGATTGTACGGTATGCAATGCGTACGGTATGCGGGGGTCCACTGTGTGTGTATATATATATATATATATATATATATATAATATATATATAATATATATATATATATATATATATATATATATATATATATATATGTATATATATTTTATTATTATCACACTTGCCGATTCCCACCAAGGCAGGGTGGCCCGAAAAAGAAAAACTTTCACCATCATTCACTCCAACACTGTCTTGCCAGAAGGGTGCTTTACACTACAGTTTTTAAACTGCAACATTAACACACACACACACACACCTATATATATATATATATATATATATATATATATATATATATATATATATATATATATATATATTTATTTATTTATTTATTTATTTATTTTAAGGTAGTAGGTTGGTAGACAGCAACCACCCAGGGAGGTACTACCGTCCTGCCAAGTGAGTGTAAAACGAAAGCCTGTAATTGTTTTACATGATGGTAGGATTGCTGGTGTCTTTTGTCTGTCTCATAAATATGCAAGATTACAGGTATGTCTTGCTACTTCTACTTCTACTTACACTTAGGTCACACTACACATACATGTACACGTTTATTTATACACACTCATCTGAGTTTTCTTTGATTTTATCTTGATAGTTCTTGGTCTTATTACTTTTCCTTTTATATCCATGGGGAAGTGGAATAAGAATCTTTCCTCCGTAAGCCATGCGTGTTGTAAAAGTCAACTAAAATGCCGGGAACAATGGGCTAGTAACCCCTTTTCCTGTAAAGATTACTAAAAAGAATAAGAAGAAGAAAATTGTCAAAGTGGGAAGTCTGAATGTGCGTGGATGTTGTGCAAATGATAAGAAAGAGATGATTGTGGATGTTATGAATGAGAAGAAACTGGATGTCCTGGCTTTAAGTGAAACAAAGCTGAAGGGGGTGGGAGAGTTTCAATGGAGAGGAATAAATGGGATTAGGTCAGGGGTTTCAAATAGAGTTAGAGCTAAAGAAGGAGTAGCAATAATGTTGAAGGATAAGCTATGGCAGGAAAAGAGGGACTACAAATGTATAAATTCAAGGATTATGTGGAGTAAAATAAAGATTGGATGTGAAAAGTGGGTTATAGTAAGCGTGTATGCACCTGGAGAAGAGAGAAGTGTAGAGGAGAGAGAGAGATTCTGGGAAATGTTGAGTGAATGCATGGGGAGTTTTGAATCAAGTGTGAGAGTAATGGTGGTTGGGGATTTCAATGCTAAAGTGGGTAAAAATGTTATGGAGGGAGTAGTACGTAAATTTGGGGTGCCAGGGGTAAATGTAAATGGGGAGCCTTTAATTGAGCTATGTGTAGAAAGAAATTTGGTAATAAGTAACACATATTTTATGAAAAAGAGGATAAATAAATATACAAGGTATGATGAAGCACGTAATGAAAGTAGTTTGTTAGATTATGTATTGGTGGATAAAAGGTTGATGGGTAGGCTCCAGGATGTACATGTTTATAGAGGGGCAACTGATATATCGGATCATTATTTAGTTGTAGCTACAGTTAGAGTAAGAGGTAGATGGGAAAAGAGGAAGGTGGCAACAACAAGTAAGAGGGAGGTGAAAGCGTATAAACTAAGGGAGGAGGAAGTTCGGGCGAGATATAAGCGACTATTGGCAGAAAGGTGGGCTAGTGCAAAGATGAGTAGTGGGGGGGTTGAAGAGGGTTGGAATAGTTTTAAAAATGCAGTATTGGAATGTGGGGCAGAAGTTTGTGGTTATAGGAGGGTGGGGGCAGGAGGAAAGAGGAGTGATTGGTGGAATGATGAAGTAAAGGGTGTGATAAAAGAGAAAAAGGTAGCTTACGAGAGGTTTTTACAAAGCAGAAGTGTTATAAGAAGAGCAGAGTATATGGAGAGTAAAAGAAAGGTGAAGAGAGTGGTGAGAGAGTGCAAAAGGAGAGCAGATGAAAGAGTGGGAGAGGCACTGTCAAGAAATTTTAATGAAAATAAGAAAAAATTTTGGAGTGAGTTAAACAAGTTAAGAAAGCCTAGGGAAAGTATGGATTTGTCAGTTAAAAACAGAGTAGGGGAGTTAGTAGATGGGGAGAGGGAGGTATTAGGTAGATGGCGAGATTATTTTGAGGAACTTTTAAATGTTAAGGAAGAAAGGGAGGCGGTAATTTCATGCACTGGCCAGGGAGGTATACCATCTTTTAGGAGTGAAGAAGAGCAGAATGTAAGTGTGGTGGAGGTACGTGAGGCATTACATAGAATGAAAGGGGGTAAAGCAGCTGGAACTGATGGGATCATGACAGAAATGTTAAAAGCAGGGGGTATATAGTGTTGGAGTGGTTGGTACTTTTGTTTAATAAATGTATGAAAGAGGGGAAGGTACCTAGGGATTGACGGAGAGCATGTATTTATTATTTTTTTTTTTTTTTATTATCACACTGGCCGATTCCCACCAAGGCAGGGTGGCCCGAAAAAGAAAAACTTTCACCATCATTCACTCCATCACTGTCTTGCCAGAAGGGTGCTTTACACTACAGTTTTTAAACTGCAACATTAACACCCCTCCTTCAGAGTGCAGGCACTGTACTTCCCATCTCCAGGACTCAAGTCCGGCCTGCCGGTTTCCCTGAATCCCTTCATAAATGTTACTTTGCTCACACTCCAACAGCACGTCAAGTATTAAAAACCATTTGTCTCCATTCACTCCTATCAAACACGCTCACGCATGCCTGCTGGAAGTCCAAGCCCCTCGCACACAAAACCTCCTTTACCCCCTCCCTCCAACCCTTCCTAGGCCGACCCCTACCCCGCCTTCCTTCCACTACAGACTGATACACTCTTGAAGTCATTCTGTTTCGCTCCATTCTCTCTACATGTCCGAACCACCTCAACAACCCTTCCTCAGCCCTCTGGACAACAGTTTTGGTAATCCCGCACCTCCTCCTAACTTCCAAACTACGAATTCTCTGCATTATATTCACACCACACATTGCCCTCAGACATGACATCTCCACTGCCTCCAGCCTTCTCCTCGCTGCAACATTCATCACCCACGCTTCACACCCATATAAGAGCGTTGGTAAAACTATACTCTCATACATTCCCCTCTTTGCCTCCAAGGACAAAGTTCTTTGTCTCCACAGACTCCTAAGTGCACCACTCACTCTTTTTCCCTCATCAATTCTATGATTCACCTCATCTTTCATAGACCCATCCGCTGACACGTCCACTCCCAAATATCTGAATACGTTCACCTCCTCCATACTCTCTCCCTCCAATCTGATATTCAATCTTTCATCACCTAATCTTTTTGTTATCCTCATAACCTTACTCTTTCCTGTATTCACCTTTAATTTTCTTCTTTTGCACACCCTACCAAATTCATCCACCAATCTCTGCAACTTCTCTTCAGAATCTCCCAAGAGCACAGTGTCATCAGCAAAGAGCAGCTGTGACAACTCCCACTTTGTGTGTGATTCTTTATCTTTTAACTCCACGCCTCTTGCCAAGACCCTCGCATTTACTTCTCTTACAACCCCATCTATAAATATATTAAACAACCACGGTGACATCACACATCCCTGTCTAAGGCCTACTTTTACTGGGAAAAAATTTCCCTCTTTCCTACATACTCTAACTTGAGCCTCACTATCCTCGTAAAAACTCTTCACTGCTTTCAGTAACCTACCTCCTACACCATACACTTGCAACATCTGCCACATTGCCCCCCTATCCACCCTGTCATACGCCTTTTCCAAATCCATAAATGCCACAAAGACCTCTTTAGCCTTATCTAAATACTGTTCACTTATATGTTTCACTGTAAACACCTGGTCCACACACCCCCTACCTTTCCTAAAGCCTCCTTGTTCATCTGCTATCCTATTCTCAGTCTTACTCTTAATTCTTTCAATTATAACTCTACCATACACTTTACCAGGTACACTCAACAGACTTATCCCCCTATAATTTTTGCACTCTCTTTTATCCCCTTTGCCTTTATACAAAGGAACTATGCATGCTCTCTGCCAATCCCTAGGTACCTTACCCTCTTCCATACATTTATTAAATAATTGCACCAACCACTCCAAAACTATGTCCCCACCTGCTTTTAACATTTCTATCTTTATCCCATCAATCCCGGCTGCCTTACCCCCTTTCATTTTACCTACTGCCTCACGAACTTCCCCCACACTCACAACTGGCTCTTCCTCACTCCTACAAGATGTTATTCCTCCTTGCCCTATACACGAAATCACAGCTTCCCTATCTTCTTCAACATTTAACAATTCCTCAAAATATTCCCTCCATCTTCCCAATACCTCTAACTCTCCATTTAATAACTCTCCTCTCCTATTTTTAACTGACAAATCCATTTGTTCTCTAGGCTTTCTTAACTTGTTAATCTCACTCCAAAACTTTTTCTTATTTTCAACAAAATTTGTTGATAACATCTCACCCACTCTCTCATTTGCTCTCTTTTTACATTGCTTCACCACTCTCTTAACTTCTCTCTTTTTCTCCATATACTCTTCCCTCCTTGCATCACTTCTACTTTGTAAAAACTTCTCATATGCTAACTTTTTCTCCCTTACTACTCTCTTTACATCATCATTCCACCAATCGCTCCTCTTCCCTCCTGCACCCACTTTCCTGTAACCACAAACTTCTGCTGAACACTCTAACACTACATTTTTAAACCTACCCCATACCTCTTCGACCCCATTGCCTATGCTCTCATTAGCCCATCTATCCTCCAATAGCTGTTTATATCTTACCCTAACTGCCTCCTCTTTTAGTTTATAAACCTTCACCTCTCTCTTCCCTGATGCTTCTATTCTCCTTGTATCCCATCTACCTTTTACTCTCAGTGTAGCTACAACTAGAAAGTGATCTGATATATCTGTGGCCCCTCTATAAACATGTACATCCTGAAGTCTACTCAACAGTCTTTTATCTACCAATACATAATCCAACAAACTACTGTCATTTCGCCCTACATCATATCGTGTATACTTATTTATCCTCTTTTTCTTAAAATATGTATTACCTATAACTAAACCCCTTTCTATACAAAGTTCAATCAAAGGGCTCCCATTATCATTTACACCTGGCACCCCAAACTTACCTACCACACCCTCTCTAAAAGTTTCTCCTACTTTAGCATTCAAGTCCCCTACCACAATTACTCTCTCACTTGGTTCAAAGGCTCCTATACATTCACTTAACATCTCCCAAAATCTCTCTCTCTCCTCTGCATTCCTCTCTTCTCCAGGTGCATACACGCTTATTATGACCCACTTCTCGCATCCAACCTTTACTTTAATCCACATAATTCTTGAATTTACACATTCATATTCTCTTTTCTCCTTCCATAACTGATCATTTAACATTACTGCTACCCCTTCCTTTGCTCTAACTCTCTCAGATACTCCAGATTTAATCCCATTTATTTCCCCCCACTGAAACTCTCCTACCCCCTTCAGCTTTGTTTCGCTTAGGGCCAGGACATCCAACTTCTTTTCATTCATAACATCAGCAATCATCTGTTTCTTGTCATCCGCACTACATCCACGCACATTTAAGCAACCCAGTTTTATAAAGTTTTTCTTCTTCTCTTTTTTAGTAATTGTATACAGGAGAAGGGGTTACTAGCCCATTGCTCCCGGCATTTTAGTCGCCTCATACGACACGCATGGCTTACGGAGGAAAGATTCTTTTCCACTTCCCCATGGACAATAGAAGAAATAAAAAAGAACAAGAGCTATTTAGAAAAAGGAGAAAAACCTAGATGTATGTATATATATATATGCATGTGCATGTCTGTGAAGTGTGACCAAAGTGTAAGTAGGAGTAGCAAGATATCCCTGTTATCTTAGCGTGTTTATGAGACAGAAAAAGAAACCAGCAATCCTACCATCATGCAAAACAGTTACAGGTTTTTGTTTCACAGTCATCTGGCAGGACGGTAGTACTTCCCTGGGTGGTTGCTGTCTACCAACCTACTACCTGTATGTTGGTATAGTCCCTTTATATAAAGGGAAAGGGGACAAAAGAGATTGTAAAAATTATAGAGGAATAAGTTTACTGAGTATACCAGGAAAAGTATACGGTAGGGTTATAATTGAAAGAATTAGAGGTAAGACAGAATGTAGAATTGCGGACGAGCAAGGAGGCTTCAGAGTGGGTAGGGGATGTGTAGATCAAGTGTTTACATTGAAGCATATATGTGAACAGTATTTAGATAAAGGTAGGGCAGTTTTTATTGCATTTATGGATTTAGAAAAGGCATATGATAGAGTGGATAGAGGAGCAATGTGGCAGATGTTGCAAGTATATGGAATAGGTGGTAAGTTACTAAATGCTGTAAAGAGCTTTTATGAGGATAGTGAGGCTCAGGTTAGGGTGTGTAGAAGAGAGGGAGAACACTTCCCGGTAAAAGTAGGTCTTAGACAGGGATGTGTAATGTCACCATGGTTGTTTAATATATTTATAGATGGGGTTGTAAAAGAAGTAAATGCTAGGGTGTTCGGGAGAGGGGTGGGATTAAATTATGGGGAATCAAATTCAAAATGGGAATTGACACAGTTACTTTTTGCTGATGATACTGTGCTTATGGGAGATTCTAAAGAAAAATTGCAAAGGTTAGTGGATGAGTTTGAGAATGTGTGTAAAGGTAGAAAGTTGAAAGTGAACATGGAAAAGAGTAAGGTGATGAGGGTATCAAATGATTTAGATAAAGAAAAATTGGATATCAAATTGGGAAGGAGGAGTATGGAAGAAGTGAATGTTTTCAGATACTTAGGAGTTGACGTGTCGGCGGATGGATTTATGAAGGATGAGGTTAATCATAGAATTGATGAGGGAAAAAAGGTGAGTGGTGCATTGAGGTATATGTGGAGTCAAAAAACTTTATCTATGGAGGCAAAGAAGGGAATGTATGAAAGTATAGTAGTACCAACACTTATATGGATGTGAAGCTTGGGTGGTAAATGCAGCAGCGAGGAGACGGTTGGAGGCAGTGGAGATGTCCTGTCTAAGGGCAATGTGTGGTGTAAATATTATGCAGAAAATTCGGAGTGTGGAAATTAGGAGAAGGTGTGGAGTTAATAAAAGCATTAGTCAGAGGGCAGAAGAGGGGTTGTTGAGGTGGTTTGGTCATTTAGAGAGAATGGATCAAAGTAGAATGACATGGAAAGCATATAAATCTATAGGGGAAGGAAAGAGGGGTAGGGGTCGTCCTCGAAAGGGTTGGAAAGAGGGGGTAAAGGAGGTTTTGTGGGTGAGGGGCTTGGACTTCCAGCAAGCGTGCATGAGCGTGTTAGATAGGAGTGAATGGAGACGAATGATACTTGGGACCTGACGATCTGTTGGAGTGTGAGCAGGGTAATATTTAGTGAAGGGATTCAGGGAAACCGGTTATTTTCATATAGTCGGACTTGAGTCCTGGAAATGGGAAGTACAATGCCTGCACTTTAAAGGAGGGGTTTGGGATATTGGCAGTTTGGAGGGATATGTTGTGTATCTCTATACGTATATGCTTCTAAACTGTTGTATTCTGAGCACCTCTGCAAAAGCAGTGATAATGTGTGAGTGTGGTGAAAGTGTTGAATGATGATGAAAGTATTTTCTTTTTGGGGATTTTCTTTCTTTTTTTTTGGGTCACCCTGCCTCGGTGGGAGACGACCGACTTGTTGAAAAAAAAAAAAAAAAAATATATATGTGTATATATATATTATATATGTATATATATATATATATATATATATATATATACGGTGGACCCCCGGTTTGCGATGCTATCGGTATCCGATAAATCCGGTATGCGATGCATTATGTCGCAAAAAATTTGCCTCGGTTTCCGTTAAAAAACCCGGTATACGATTCGTCCGAGACGTGTCCACGTGTGTGCAAGTGTTTACAAGCCAGCCAGTGTGCTCGCATCTAAGGATACATTCGGTACATTCCATATTATCACAGTGTTTTTGGTGCTTGTTTCTGCAAAATAAGTCACTATGGGCCCCAAGAAAGCTTCTAGTGCCAACCCTTCGAGAAAAAGGGTGCTAATGACTACTGAAATGAAGAAAGAGATAATTGCAAAGTACGAAAGTGGAGTGCGTGTGTCGGAGCTGGCCAAGTTGTATACAAAACCCCAATCAACCATCTCTACTATAGTGACCAGGAAAACGGCAATCAAGGAAGCTGTTGTTGCAAAAGGTGCAACTGTGATTACAAAACAGCGACCGCAAGTGTTAGATGATGTTGAGAGACTGTTATTGGTTTGGATAAATGGAAAACAGATAGCAGGAGATAGCATCTCTCAAGCGATCATTTGTGAAAAGGCTAGGCAGTTGCATGATGATTTGGTAAAGAAATTGCCTGCAACTAGTGATGTGAGTGAATTTAAGGCCAGCAAAGGTTGGTTTGAAAGATTTAAGAATCGTAGTGGCATACATAGTGTGATTAGGCATGGTGAGGCTGCCAGTGACTCTCAAGCTGGTCCTAGTGGCATTAAAAGAAGAAGGGAAGTAACCCCGGAAAAGGACTTGCTACCTCAAGTCCTATTGGAAGGGGATTCCCCTTCTAAACATTAACAACTTCGACACTCTCCCCTCCTCCCATCCCATCAATCATCACCAGATCTTCATTAAAGGTAAGTGCCATGTATTCTATTGTTAGTAGAGTACTACAAACTGTGCATGTATACTTCAGTTTGTGTACATTAAACTTAATATTTCATGTGGTAAATTTTTTTTTTTTTCATACTTTTGGGTGTCTTGCATGGATTAATTTGATTTCCATTATTTCTTATGGGGAAAATTGATTCGCTTTCCGATAATTTTTGGTTTACGATGAGCTCTCAGGAACGGATTAATATCGCGAACCGGGAGTCCACTGTGTGTGTGTATATATATATATATATATATATATATATATATATATATATATATATATATATATATATATATAGTGAGGCTCAGGTTAGGGTGTGTAGAAGGGAGGAAGACTACTTTCCGGTAAAAGTAGGTCTTAGACAGGGATGTGTAATGTCACCATGGTTGTTTAATATATTTATAGATGGGGTTGTAAAAGAAGTAAATGCTAGGGTGTTCGGGAGAGGGGTGGGATTAAATTATGGGGAATCAAATACAAAATGGGAATTGACACAGTTGCTTTTTGCTGATGATACTGTGCTTATGGGAGATTCTAAAGAAAAATTGCAAAGGTTAGTGGACGAGTTTGGGAGTGTGTGTAAAGGTAGAAAGTTGAAAGTGAACATAGAAAAGAGTAAGGTGATGAGGGTATCAAGTGATTTAGATGAAGAAAAATGGGATATCAAATTCAGGAGGAGGAGTATGGAAGAAGTGAATGTTTTCAGATATACTTGGGAGTTGACGTGTCGGCGGATGGATTTATGAAGGATGAGGTTAATCATAGAATTGATGAGGGAAAAAAGATGAGTGGTGCATTGAGGTATATGTGGAGACAAAAAATATTATCTATGGAGGCAAAGAAGGGAATGTATGAAAGTATAGTAGTACCAACACTCTTATATGGGTGTGAAGCTTGGGTTGTGAATGCAGCAGCGAGGAGGCGGTTGTAGGCAGTGGAGATGTCCTGTCTAAGGGCAATGTGTGGTGTAAATATTATGCAGAAAATTTGGAGTGTGGAAATTAGGAGAAGGTGTTGAGTTAATAAAAGTATTAGTCAGAGGGCTGAAGAGGGGTTGAGGTGGTTTGGTCATTTAGAGAGAATAGATCAAAGTAGAATGACATGGAGAGCATTTAAATCTGTAGGGGAAGGAAGGCGGGGTAGGGGTCATCCTCAAAAAGGTTGGAAGGAAGGGGTAAGGGAGGTTTTGTGGGCGAGGGGCTTAGACTTCCAGCAGGCATGCGTGAGCGTGTTCGATAGTGAATGGAGATGAATGGTATTTGGGACCTGATGATCTGTTGGATTGTGAGCAGGGTAATATTTAGTGAAGGGATTCAGGGAAACCGGTTATTTTTATATAGCCGGACTTGAGTCCTGGAAATGGGAAGTACAATGCCTGCACTCTGAAGGAGGGGTTCGGGTTATTGACAGTTTGGAGGGATATGTTGTGTATCTTTATAGGTATATGCTTCTAAACTGTTGTGTTCTGAGCACCTCTGCAAAAACAGTGATTATGTGTGAGTGAGGTGAAAGAGTTGAATGATGATGAAAGTAGTATTTGCTTTTTGGGGATTTTCTTTCTTTTTGGGTCACCCTGCCTCGGTGGGAGACGGCTGACTTGTTAAATATATATATATATATATATATATATATATATATATATATATATATATATATATATATATATATATATATATATATATATATATATATATATATTTCTTCTTCTCTTTTTTAGTAAATGTCTACAGGAGAAGGGGTTACTAGCCCATTGCTCCCGGCATTTTAGTCGCCTCATACGACACGCATGGCTTACGGAGGAAAGATTCTTTTCCACTTCCCCATGGACAATAGAAGAAATAAAGAAGAACAAGAGCTATTTAGAAAAAGGAGAAAAACCTAGATGTATGTATATATATATATGCATGTGCGTGTCTGTGAAGTGTGACCAAAGTGTAAGTAGGAGTAGCAAGATATCCCTGTTATCTAGCATGTTTATGAGACAGAAAAAGAAAACAGCAATCCTACCATCATGCAAAACAGTTACAGGTTTCTGTTTCACAGTCATCTGGCAGGACGGTAGTACTTCCCTGGGTGGTTGCTGTCTACCAACCTACTACCTACACTCTGAAGGAGGGGTGTTAATGTTGCAGTTTAAAAACTGTAGTGTAAAGCACCCTTCTGGCAAGACAGTGATGGAGTGAATGATGGTGAAAGTTTTTCTTTTTCGGGCCACCCTGCCTTGGTGGGAATCGACCAGTGTGATAATAAAAAAATAATAATAATATATATATATATATTATATATATATATATATATATATATATATATATATATATATATATACAGTGGACCCTCGACCAACGATATTAATCCGTTCCTGAGAGCTCATCGCTAGTCGAAATTATCGTTAGTCGAATTAATTTTCCCCATAAGAAATAATGGAAATCAAATTAATCCGTTCCTGACACCCCAAAGTATTAAAAAAAAAAAAATTTACCACATGAAATATTAATTTTAATAGACATTGTGATAATAAATTATAATAAAATAAAATATATATATATATATATATATATATATATATATATATATATATATATATATATATATATATATATATATATATATATATATATAGATATACAGTGGTCCCTCGTTTTTCGTAATTAATCCATTCCTGGAGCCATTACTATAAACGAAATTTACGATTTATGAATCAATTTTCCCCATAAGAAATAATGTAAATACAATTAATCCATTCCTGACACCCAGAAGTATTAAAACAAAAAATTTTTTTAAATGAAATATACATGTAGTACATAAACAATACAATGGGAAATGATGAATGAAACATTAACAGCGTAACACTTACCTTTATTGGAGATTCTTCTTAGTGTATGGGAGACTGGAGGAGGAGAGAGAGTGGATTGTTTATAGTTTGGAAGGGGAATCCCCTTCCAGCAACACCTCAGTTACCAATTGCTTTTCTGGGGTTGCTTCTCTTCTCTGTTAATGCCACTAGGACCACCTTGAGAGTCAGTGGAGTCCTGTCTCGCAAAATAACTGTGGAGAGAGCTCTGTTTCTGGCATCTCTTTAACACTTCCCTAAAATGGCCCAAGACTTTGTCACTGTACATGTTGCCAATATGGCTTGCAACAACCTTGTCAGGGTGATGTTTCTCCATAAAGCTTTCCATCTTACCCCACATAGCAAAAATCTCTTTAATTTCTGAAGAAGTCACCTTCTTCCATCTCTCTTCCTCCTCCTCTGAAGCAAGATTCTGAGCTGTGATGTGTTGCTCTTCCTGCTGAAGCTCTTGCAACTCCTCAGTGGTGAGCTCTTCATTGTGGTCTTCCACCAATTCTTCCACATCCTCCAAACTCACATCCAACCCCATGGAACTCCCCAGTGCCACAATTGATTTTACAACAGCGCTTAGGCTCATTAGGGTCAGTCCCAGATCCTTCAAAATCCCTCTTGTCGACACAATCTGGCCACAATTTTCTCCAGGCAGAGTTCAAAGTCCTGGTAGTCACTCCCTCCCAAGCCATACCTATAAGGGTTATGCAATGGAGGATGCTGAAGTGTTCTCTCCAAAATTCCCATAGGGTCAAGTGAGTGTCTGTGGTCACAGTCAAGCACCTGTGAAACATTGCTTTTGTGTAGAGTTTTTTAAAGTTTGCAATGACATGCTGGTCCATGGGCTGGAGGAGAGGAGTGGTATTCGGGGGCAAGAACTTTACTGTGATGAACCCAAACTCCTCGAAAATTAGGTCATCCAAGTTTGGAGGATGAGCAGGTGCATTGTCCTTTACTAACAGGCACTTGAGATCCAATTTCTTTTCCAGGAGATACTCCTTCACACTAGGGCCAAACACTTCATTGAACCACTCAACGAAAATTTCCCTTGTGACCCTTGCCTTACTATTAGATTTCCAAAACACACACAATTTACTCTTCATAACATTGTTTTTCCTGAAAACACTGGGATTTTCAGAATAGTACACTAGTAATGGCTTCACTTTGAAATCCCCACTAGCATTAGCACAGAACATTAGCGTCAGCCTGTCTTTCATAGGCTTGTGTCCTGGCATTGCCTTTTCCTCTTGTGTAATGAAGGTCCTCTTTGGCATTTTCTTCCAAAAGAGGCCTGTTTCATCACAATTGAACACTTGTTCAGGTTTCAGTCCTTCACTGTTTATGTACTCCTTGAATTCATGCACATATTTTTCAGCCGCCTTGTGGTCCGAACTGGCAGCCTCACCATGCCTTACCACACTGTGTATGCCAGTACGGTTCTTAAATCTCTCAAACCAACCTTTGCTGGCCTTAAATTCACTCACATCACCACTAGTTGCAGGCAGTTTCTTTACCAAATCGTCATGCAACTGCCTAGCCTTTTCACAAATAATCGAAGTCATAAGAGTATCTTCTGCTAATTGTTTCTCATTTATCCACACCAATAATAACTTCTCAACCTCTTCGAGTACTGGTGATCTCATTTTTGTCAGCATAGTTACCCCCTTTGCAACAACAGCGTCCTTGATTTCCTTTTTCTTGGCCACTATGGAACATAAGGTTGTGTAGGGTTTCTTATACATCCTGGACAGTTTGGCCACACTTGTACCACTTTCATATTGTTCAATGATTGTTTTCTTAAATTCAATCGTATTTCTCGCCTTCTTTACCACAGGCTTAGCACTAGGAGCTTTCTTTGGAGCCATGGTAGCTTATTTAGTACTTGCAAGCACTAAAATAAATGGAATGTTATGAAATATTTCGCTGGAGCACGTGAGGGGACCTTCGCTCACTGGTAAACAATGCCAGACTGGCTGCCGCAACGGCTTACGCTGTGGGTACGCGTCCCGGACAAACTACGACTCACGAGTCAAACTATGAAAAGTGAGTCCATGTTTATACGAAAATATCCCTATGATTGGCGAAATTTATGATTGCCGGGAACTACGAAAAGCGGGGGACCACTGTATATACATAGAGTGAACCCTTGACCAGTGATGGCATCGTATAACGTTAAATCTGGCTAGCGATACATTTTAACTCAAAAATTTTGCCTCGACTAGCGCTAAAAAACTCGACCAACGCGATTCGTTCTGTTCGAGAGGCGTCCACATGTGGCCTGAGCGCGCCAGTGTTTACAAGCCAGCCAGCCAATGCAGTCGCATCCAAACATACAATCAGAACATTTCATATTATCACAGCATTTTTAGTGATTGCACCTGCAAAATAAGTCACCATGGGCCCCAAGAAAGCTTCTAGTTCCAACCCTACAGCTAAAAGGGTGAGAATTACTATGGATATGAAGAAAGAGATCATTGCTAAGTATGAAAGTGGAGTGCGTGTCTCTGAGCTGGCCAGGTTGTATGCAAAACCCCAATCAACCATCGCTACTATTGTGGCCAAGAAAACGGCAATCAAGGAAGCTGCTCTTGCCAAAGGTGCAACTATGTTTTCGAAACTGAGATCGCAAGTGATAGAAGATGTTGAGAGACTGTTATTGGTGTGGATAAACGAAAAACAGATAGCAGGAGATAGCATCTCTCAAGCGATCATGAGTGAAAAGGCTAGGAAGTTGCATGACGATTTAATTAGAAAAATGCCTGCAACTAGTGGTGATGTGGGTGAATTTAAGGCCAGCAGAGGTTGGTTTGAGAGATTTAAGAATTGTAGTGGCATACATAGTGTGATAAGGCATGGTGAGGCTGCCAGTTCGGACCAAAAAGCAGCTGAAAAATATGTGCAGGAATTCAAGGAGTACATAGACAGTGAAGAATTGAAACGTGAACAAGTGTTTAATTGTGACGAAACAGGCCTGTTTTGGAAGAAAATGCCAAGCAGGACCTACATTACTCAGGAGGAAAAGGCACTCCCAGGACATAAGCCTATGAAAGACAGGCTTACTCTGTTGATGTGTGCTAATGCTAGTGGTGATTGCAAAGTGAAGCCTTTATTGGTGTATCACTCAGAAACTCCCAGAGTGTTCAGGAAAAACAATGTCCTCAAGGCTAATTTGTGTGTGCTGTGGAGGGCAAACAGTAAGGCATGGGTCACTAGGGACTTTTTCTATGACTGTTTACACCATGCATTTGCCCCGACTGTGAAAAATTACCTCCTGGAAACTAAATTGGACCTTAAGTGCCTCCTGGTATTAGACAATGCTCCTGGTCATCCTTCAGACTTGGCAGAGCGACTTTCTGGGGACATGAGCTTCATCAAGGTCAAGTTTTTGCCTCCTAATACCACTCCTCTCCTGCAGCCCATGGACCAGCAGGTCATTGCAAACTTCAAAAAACTCTACACAAAAGCTATGTTTGAAAGGTGCTTTGTAGTGACCTCAGAAACTCAATTGACTCTAAGAGAGTTTTGGAGAGATCACTTCAGCATCCTCAATTGTATAAACATTATAGGTAAGGCTTGGGAGGAAGTGACTAAGAGGACCTTGAACTCTGCTTGGAAGAAACTGTGGCCAGAATGTGTAGACAAAAGGGATTTTGAAGGATTTGAGGCTAACCCTGAGAAGTGTATGCCAGTTTTGGAATCAATTGTGGCACTGGGGAAGTCCTTGGGGTTGGAGGTTAGTGGGGAGGATGTGGGAGAGTTGGTGGAAGAGGACAATGAAGAACTAACCACTGATGAGCTGCAAGATCATCTTCAACAGCAAGAGGCCAAACCTGAGGAAACTGACCAGAGGAGGGGAGAGAGAAATTGAAGAAGTTTCCTACTTCAAAGATTAAGGAAATGTGTGCAATGTGGCTTAAAGGGCAAACCTTTTTTGATGAAAATCACCCTCACACAGCTATTGCAAGCCATGCTGGTGACTATTACACTGACAATGTTGTGAAACACTTTAGGAATGTCATAAAGGAACGGGAGGTACAGGCCTCTATGGACAGATATGTTGTACGACAGAGATCCAGTGACTCTCAAGCTGGTCCTAGTGGCATTAAAAGAAGAAGGGAAGTAACCCCGGAAAAGGACTTGACACCTCAAGTCCTAATGGAAGGGGATTTCCCCTTCTAAACACTAACACCATCCACACTCTCCCCTCCTCCCATCCCATCAATCATCACCAGATCTTCAATAAAGGTAAGTGTCATGTAATTGTACATGTCTTCTTCAGTTTGTGTCTATTAAAATTAATATTTCATGTGGTAAATTTTTTTTTTTTAATACTTTGGGGTGTCAGGAACGGATTAATTTGATTTCCATTATTTCTTATGGGGAAAATTAATTCGACTAACGATAATTTCGACTAACGATGAGCTCTCAGGAACGGATTAATATCGTTGGTCGAGGGTCCACTGTATATATATATATATATATATATATATATATATATATATATAATGTATATATATATATGTATATATATATATATGTATATATATATATGTATATATATATATATATATTATTTTTTTTTTTTATTATCACACTGGCCGATTCCCACCAAGGCAGGGTGGCCCGAAAAAGAAAAACTTTCACCATCATTCACTCCATCACTGTCTTGCCAGAAGGGTGCTTTACACTACAGTTTTTAAACTGCAACATTAACACTCCTCCTTCAGAGTGCAGGCACTGTACTTCCCATCTCCAGGACTCAAGTCCGGCCTGCCGGTTTCCCTGAACCCCTTCATAAATGTTACTTTGCTCACACTCCAACAGCACGTCAAGTATTAAAAACCATTTGTCTCCATTCACTCCTATCAAACACGCTCACGCATGCCTGCTGGAAGTCCAAGCCCCTCGCACACAAAACCTCCTTTACCCCCTCTCTCCAACCTTTCCTAGACCGACCCCTACCCCGCCTTCCTTCCACTACAGACTGATACACTCTTGAAGTCATTCTGTTTCGCTCCATTCTCTCTACATGTCCGAACCACCTCAACAACCCTTCCTCAGCCCTCTGGACAACAGTTTTGGTAATCCCGCACCTCCTCCTAACTTCCAAACTACGAATTCTCTGCATTATATTCACACCACACATTGCCCTCAGACATGACATCTAAATTGCCTCCAGCCTTCTCCTCGCTGCAACATTCATCACCCATGCTTCACACCCATATAAGAGCATTGGTAAAACTATACTCTCATACATTCCCCTCTTTGCCTCCAAGGACAAAGTTCTTTGTCTCCACAGACTCCTAAGTGCACCACTCACTCTTTTCCCCTCATCAATTCTATGATTCACCTCATCTTTCATAGACCCATCCGCTGACACGTCCACTCCCAAATATCTGAATACATTCACCTCCTCCATACTCTCTCCCTCCAATCTGATATTCAATCTTTCATCACCTAATCTTTTTGTTATCCTCATAACCTTACTCTTTCCTGTATTCACCTTTAATTTTCTTCTTTTGCACACCCTACCAAATTCATCCACCAATCTCTGCAACTTCTCTTCAGAATCTCCCAAGAGCACAGTGTCATCAGCAAAGAGCAGCTGTGACAACTCCCACTTTGTGTGTGATTCTTTATCTTTTAACTCCACGCCTCTTGCCAAGACCCTCGCATTTACTTCTCTTACAACCCCATCTATAAATATATTAAACAACCACGGTGACATCACACATCCTTGTCTAAGGCCTACTTTTACTGGGAAATAATTTCCCTCTTTCCTACATACTCTAAGTTGAGCCTCACTATCCTCGTAAAAACTCTTCACTGCTTTCAGTAACCTACCTCCTACACCATACACTTGCAACATCTGCCACATTGCCCCCCTATCCACCCTGTCATACACCTTTTCCAAATCCATAAATGCCACAAAGACCTCTTTAGCCTTATCTAAATACTGTTCACTTATATGTTTCACTGTAAACACCTGGTCCACACACCCCCTACCTTTCCTAAAGCCTCCTTGTTCATCTGCTATCCTATTCTCCGTCTTACTCTTAATTCTTTCAATAATAACTCTACCATACACTTTACCAGGTATACTCAGCAGACTTATCCCCCTATAATTTTTGCACTCTCTTTTATCCCCTTTGCCTTTATACAAAGGAACTATGCATGCTCTCTGCCAATCCCTAGGTACACAAATAACCCGCACATAAAAGACAGAAGCTTACGACGACGTTTCGGTCCGACTTGGACCATTGACAAAGTCACACAGTGTGACTTTGTCAATGGTCCAAGTCGGACCGAAACGTCGTCGTAAGCTTCTGTCTTTTATGTGCGGGTTATTTGTGTATCGTTCCAGTCACGGTATTGTGCCTTTTTGTTATTTATCCCTAGGTACCTTACCCTCTTCCATACATTTATTAAATAATTGCACCAACCACTCCAAAACTATATCCCCACCTGCTTTTAACATTTCTATCTTTATCCCATCAATCCCGGCTGCCTTACCCCCTTTCATTTTACCTACTACCTCACGAACTTCCCCCACACTCACAACTGGCTCTTCCTCACTCCTACAAGATGTTATTCCTCCTTGTCCTATACACGAAATCACAGCTTACCTATCTTCATCAACATTTAACAATTCCTCAAAATATTCCCTCCATCTTCCCAATACCTCTAACTCTCCATTTAATAACTCTCCTTTCCTATTTTTAACTGACAAATCCATTTGTTCTCTAGGCTTTCTTAACTTGTTAAACTCACTCCAAAACTTTTTCTTATTTTCAACAAAATTTGTTGATAACATCTCACCCACTCTCTCATTTGCTCTCTTTTTACATTGCTTCACCACTCTCTTAACCTCTCTCTTTTTCTCCATATACTCTTCCCTCCTTGCATCACTTCTACTTTGTAAAAACTTCTCATATGCTAACTTTTTCTCCCTTACTACTCTCTTTACATCATCATTCCACCAATCGCTCCTCTTCCCTCCCGCACCCACTTTCCTGTAACCACAAACTTCTGCTGAACACTCTAACACTACATTTTTAAACCTACCCCATACCTCTTCGACCCCATTGCCTATGCTCTCATTAGCCCATCTATCCTCCAATAGCTGTTTATATCTTACCCTAACTGCCTCCTCTTTTAGTTTATAAACCTTCACCTCTCTCTTCCCTGATGCTTCTATTCTCCTTGTATCCCATCTACCTTTTACTCTCAGTATAGCTACAACTAGAAAGTGATCTGATATATCTGTGGCCCCTCTATAAACATGTACATCCTGAAATCTACTCAACAGTCTTTTATCTACCAATACATAATCCAACAAACTACTGTCATTTCGCCCTACATCATATCTTGTATACTTATTTATCCTCTTTTTCTTAAAATATGTATTACCTATAACTAAACCCCTTTCTATACAAAGTTCAATCAAAGGGCTCCCATTATCATTTACACCTGGCACCCCAAACTTACCCACCACACCCTCTCTAAAAGTTTCTCCTACTTTAGCATTCAGGTCCCCTACCACAATTACTCTCTCACTTGGTTCAAAGGCTCCTATACATTCACTTAACATCTCCCAAAATCTCTCTCTCCCCTCTGCATTCCTCTCTTCTCCAGGTGCATACACGCTTATTATGACCCACTTCTCGCATCCAACCTTTACTTTAATCCACATAATTCTTGAATTTACACATTCATATTCTCTCTTCTCCTTCCATAACTGATCATTTAACATTACTGCTACCCCTTCCTTTGCTCTAACTCTCTCAGATACTCCAGATTTAATCCCATTTATTTCCCCCCACTGAAACTCCCCTACCCCCTTCAGCTTTGTTTCGCTTAGGGCCAGGACATCCAACTTCTTTTCATTCATAACATCAGCAATCATCTGTTTCTTGTCATCCGCACTACATCCACGCACATTTAAGCATCCCAGTTTTATAAAGTGTTTCTTCTTCTCTTTTTTAGTAAATGTCTACAGGAGAAGGGGTTACTAGCCCATTGCTCCCGGCATTTTAGTCGCCTCATACGACACGCATGGCTTACGGAGGAAAGATTCTTTTCCACTTCCCCATGGACAATAGAAGAAATAAAGAAGAACAAGAGCTATTTAGAAAAAGGAGAAAAACCTAGATGTATGTATATATATATGCATGTGCGTGTCTGTGAAGTGTGACCAAAGTGTAAGTAGGAGTAGCAAGATATCCCTGTTATCTACCATGTTTATGAGACAGAAAAAGAAACCAGCAATCCTACCATCATGCAAAACAGTTACAGGTTTCTGTTTAACAGTCATCTGGCAGGACGGTAGTACATTGTACTTCCCTGGGTGGTTGCTGTCTACCAACCTACTACCTACATATATCTTCTTCTTTCAACGTACCAGCCGTATCCCACTGAGGTGGAGTGGCCCAAAAGAAAAAACTGAAGTTTCTCCTTTTAAATTTAGTAATATATACAGGAGAAGGGGTTACTAGCCCCTTGCTCCTGGCATTTTAGTCGCCTCTTACGACACGCATGGCTTACTGAGGAAGAATTCTGTTCCACTTCCCCATGGAGTTAAGAGGAAATAAACAAGAACAAGAATTAGAAAGAAAATATAAGAAAACCCAGAGGGGTGTGTATATATATGCTTGTACATGTATGTGTAGTGTGACCTAAGTGTAAGTAGAAGTAGCAAGACTTACCTGTAATCTTGCATATTTATGAGACAGACAAAAGACACCAGCAATCCTACCATCATGTAAAACAATTACAGGCTTTCGTTTTACACTCACTTGGCATGACGGTAGTACCTCCCTGGGCGGTTGCTGTCTACCAACCTATATATATATATATAAATATATATATATATATATATATATATATATATATATATATATATATATATATATATAAATATATACATACAGAGATATATATTTATATATATATATATACACATATACATACATACATACACACACATACACACACAGTGGACCCCCGCATAACGATTTTAATCCGTGCAAGAGGGGTAATTGTTATGCGAAATAATCGGTATGTGATTGAATTTTCCCCATAAGAAATAATGGAAATAAAATTAATCCGTGCAAGACACCCAAAAGTATGAAAAAAAAATTTTTTACCACATGAAATGTTAATTTTAATACACACAAACTGAAAAAGGCATGCACACTTACATGACACTTACTTTTATTGAAGATCTGGTGATGATTGATGGGATGGGAGGAGGGGAGAGAGAGTGTTAGTGTTTAGAAGGGGAATCCCCTTCCATTAAGACTTGAGGTGTCAAGTCCTTTTCTGGGGTTACTTCCCTTCTTCTTTTAATGCCACTAGGACCAGCTTCAGAGTCACTGGACTTCTTTCGCACAACATATCTGTCCATAGTGGCCTGTACCTCTCGTTCCTTTATGACTTCCCTAAAGTGTTTCACAACATTGTCAGTGTACAGGTTGCCAACACGGCTTGCAATAGCTGTGTGAGGGTGATTTTCATCCATGAAGGTTTGCACTTCAAGCCACTTTGCACAGATTTCTTTAATCTTTGTAGTAGGCAACTTCTTCAATTTCTCTCTCCCCTCCTCTGAACCAGTTTCCTCAGGTCTGGCCTCTTGCTCTTGAAGTTGATCTATCAGCTCATCAGTGGTTAGTTCTTCATTGTCCTCCTCCACCAACTCTTCCACATCCTCCCCACTAACCTCCAACCCCAAGGACTTTCCCAATGCCACAATGGATTCCTCAAGTGGCATAATCCTCTCAGGGTTAGCCTCAAACCCTTCAAAATCCCTTTTGTCTACACATTCTGGCCACAGTTTCTTCCAAGCAGAGTTCAAGGTCTTCTTAGTCACTCCCTCCCAAGCCTTACCTATAAGGTTTACACAATTGAGGATATTAAAGTGCTCTCTCCAAAACTCTCTTAGAGTCAGTTGAGTTTCTGAGGTCACTACAAAGCACCTTTCAAACAGAGCTTTTGTGTACAGTTTTTTGAAGTTTGCAATAACCTGCTGGTCCATGGGCTGCAGGAGAGGAGTGGTATTAGGAGGCAAAAACTTCACCTTAATGAAGCTCATGTCCCCATAAAGTCGCTCTGCCACGTCTGTAGGATGACCAGCATTGTCTAACACCAGGAGGCACTTAAGTTCTAATTTCTTTTCAGTTAGGTAATCTTTCACATTGGGGGCAAATGCATGGTGTAACCAGTTATAGAAAAAGTCTCTAGTGACCCATGCCTTACTGTTTGCCCTCCACAGCACACACAAATTATCCTTGAGGACATTCTTTTGCCTGAACGCTCTGGGAGTTTCAGAGTGATACACTAATAAAGGCTTAACTTTGCAATCACCACTAGCATTGGCACACATCAACAAAGTAAGCCTGTCTTTCATAGGCTTATGTCCTGGGAGTGCCTTTTCCTCCTGAGTAATGTGGGTCCTGCTTGGCATTTTCTTCCAGAACAGGCCTGTTTCATCACAATTAAACACTTGTTCAGGTTTCAGTCCTTCACTGTCTATGTACTCCTTGAATTCCTGCACATATTTTTCAGCCGCTTTGTGGTCCGAACTGGCAGCCTCACCATGCCTTATCACACTATGGATGCCACTATGCTTCTTAAATCTCTCAAACCAACCTTTGCTGGCCTTAAATTCACTCACATCATCACTAGTTGCAGGCATTTTTTTAATTAAATCCTCATGCAACTTCCTAGCCTTTTCACATATGATCGTTTGAGAGACGCTATCTCCTGCTAGCTGTTTTTCATTTATCCACACCAATAAGAGTCTCTCAACATCTTCCATCACTTGCGATCTTTGTTTCGAAAACACAGTTAAACCTTTGGCAAGAACAGCTTCCTTGATTGTCTTTCTGGTGCCCACAATAGTAGCGATGGTTGATTGGGGTTTCTTGTACAACTTGACCAGGTCGGCGATACGCACTCCACTTTCATACTTATCAATGATCTCTTTCTTCATTTCTATTGGAATTCTCACCCTTATTGGTGTACGGTTGGCACTAGAAGCTTTCTTGGGGCCCATGGTCACTTATTTTCCAGAAACAGCACCGAAAACACTGTAATAATACGAAATATTCCGATTGTATGCTTGGATGTTACCGCGGAGGCTGGCTGGTAAACAATGGCACGGGCGGCACATGTGAGGCTGGCTGAGGGCGCACATTGGACGCGTCTCGGACGAAAATTGGTGAGCGGGTTTTTAATCGGTATGCGCGGCAAAATTTTTGCGATTAAAGCAAGCGGTATGCGGATTAATCACTATGTGATGCCATCGGTATGCGGGGGTCCACTGTATATATAATATATATATATACATATAATATATATATATATATATAAATATATATATAAATATATATATAAATATATATATATTCTTCTTTCTTTCAACACACTGGCCGTATCCCACCAAGGCAGGGTGGCCCATAAAGAAAAACGAAAGTTTCTCTTTTAAATTTAGTAATTTATATGGGGGAAGGGGTTACTAGCCCCTTGCTCCTGGCATTTTAGTCGCCTCTTACAACATGCATGGCTTACGGAGGAAGAATTCTGTTCCACTTCCCTATGGAGATAAGAGGAAATAAACAAGAAGAAGAACTAGAAAGAAAACAAAAGAATACCCAGAGGAGTGTGTATATATATGCCTGTACATGTATGTGTAATGTGACCTAAGTGCAAGTAGAAGTAGCATGACGCCTGAAATCTTGCATGTTTATGAGTCAGACAAAAGACACCAGCAATCCTACCATCATGTAAAACAATTACAGGTTGTCATTGTACACTCACTTGGCAGGACGATAGTACCTCCCTGGGCGGTTGCTGTTTACTAACCTGCTACCTAGGATATATATATATATATATATATATATATATATATATATATATATATATATATATATATATATATATATATATATATATATATATATATATTTTTTATTTTTTTTTTCAACTAGTCGGCCGTCTCCCACCGAGTCAGGGTGACCCAAAAAAGAAAGAAAATCCCCAAAAAGAAAATACTTTCATCATCATTTAACACTTTCACCACACTCACACATTATCACTGTTTTTGCAGAGGTGCTCAAGATACAACAGTTTAGAAGCATATACGTATAAAGATACACAACATATCCCTCCAAACTGCCAATATCCCAAACCCTTCCTTTAAAGTGCAGGCATTGTACTTCCCATTTCCAGGACTCAAGTCCGACTATATGAAAGTAACTGGTTTCCCTGAACCCCTTCACTAAATATTACCCTGCTCACACTCCAACAGATCGTCAGGTCCCAAGTACCATTCGTCTCCATTCACTCCTATCTAACACGCTCACGCACGCTTGCTAGAAGTCCAAGCCCCTCGCCCACAAAACGTCCTTTACCCCCTCTCTCCAACCCTTTCGAGGACGACCCCTACCCCGCCTTCCTTCCCCTATTGATTTATATGCTTTTCATATATATATATATATATATATATATATATATATATATATATATATATATATATATATATATATATATATATATATATATATATATATATATATACATATATATATATATACATATATATATATATACATACACGTGTATATATATTATATATTATGTATGTATGTGTCTTTTTAGGTAAGAGTTGTCTGTCTTCAGCTTATGCATACTGTTGTTAGTAATCTTTTAACCCTTTTTCCTTATTGAATGCTAATAACTCTGTTTCTGACACTCAGGCTCTCTAGGGGTGAGGGGACCCTTAACTTACAGCTGTGGTGTGTGTGTGTGTGTGTGTGTGTGTGTGTGTGTGTGTGTGTGTGGGAGGGGGTTAGGTGTGTGAGAGAGGGAGAGATTTGTGCCTCATCTACCATAAATCATTGTTCATCCTGGTTATCCTGGTCATTCTGGTTGTTCTTTATTTCCTGCTTTGATCCTTTTATATGAGCTTTTCCTGTCATCACTAATTTTAATCCATTTTTTTAATTTATGTAACAAAAGATGAGTTCTTCTGTCTGTTTATGTATCTATACTAAGGGACTTAATGCATGCGCTCCTAAATGTCACACATCTCTGTACAGACATTGTATCATGCTGAAATAAATAATCTCTATGTACATATATAAATATATATATATATTTATATATATATATATATATATATATATATATATATATATATATATATATATATATATATATATATATATATATATATATATATATATATATATATAATGTACACATGGTATATATTATTTTTTCTTAAGAAAATGAGGTAAAAATTTTGCATGTTGGTTATTTGAGTGCAAGAGTGTCAGAAATAGTTTGCAGTTTTTATCCTGCATTAAATTCAGGAATGAACATTGCCATATAAAAAAGGTTAGTGTATATATAAATTACTTGGTTTTATTTCATAACATTTTAATGCATTATTTTTTGTAATTTTATATTGTACCAATGTTTATTTTTTATTAGTTGTATTTTTAGTAAGCTTGCTTATAAAGCTCCTCTATATAGTGTGATTTAAAAAAAGTGTATTCAAAGTTGAATAACACTTGAAAAGATTTACGTATTAAGTGCTGTTTATTTTTGGATACATTTTTTTCAATTGCTCTAGCAAAAAATTGCTCTGTACAGATTAGCTTAGAAAGAAAGCTTACTGCATATACAGTTCATGTATGTTTTTTTTAATTGCCTCATGATGGTGAGTTGACTTTGCCTTGCATATTGCTGGCATGGTCAACATATATTCTGACATTGTAAAGTCAGGGACATGGGTGAGAAAGAAAGCAAAGACGCGAACACCGCAGCAAGGAGTGGACTTGCTGCTGTGCCCCGATGCTGCTGCTGATGAAACTCGGGTCACTCTGCTGGGTGCTGACGCTAGTATAGAAGCTGACGCTAGTTCAGGAGCTGACACATGGCTGGAGCTTCAGACACTGAAACACAGTAATGATGCAGGGCTTAATGACAGTGCTAATGACATAAACTTGGAGCATTGTTACTCTGATAATGTACTGAATCTGTCGGCTTCTACGCATGAACCCAACAATCCACCACCAGTAATTACCTCTTCATGTGTCGCTGCTGTGCTAGCTATTGTTGCTATGTTGTGGCTAATGGGTTAGTTGCCTATGTTATATATACACAGCTTTTTCGTCCTCTCGCCGTCTCATGATTCACTTGTCATAACATTAGCGACAAACTGTTTTCTTATCAGATGTGCAGAAAAGCTGTGTATACTTGTATGTAATAAATGAAAATAAAGATAACATAAGCATAAATATAACTTATCATATAATTACTGTATGTCTAAATTAATACATTTTAACAAATTTAAAATATTATTGAATTAATCTCTACATATTGGATACAAAAGCTTTATTTCATCTCAGGCGAAGAGAGCAGGAATTTTTGTGTTAGGAATGTCTATGACCATTTATTGCAAAGTGTAAAAGTATATTAAAATGAAGCAAAAATAATTGTATCTAAAGGTTGACTTTTATAATGTAATAATTATATTTTTTAAAGTTGAAGTTTTGTCAGCCCACCAAAAAAAAAAAAAAAAAAATGTGCTTTACATATTCTGTATAATTGCCTCTTTTTTCCAAAATTATTATCCATCCTGATAATTATCCATAATTATCAAAGCTTTGTGCTTTGTTTTTAGTATTGTATAGGCCTTAGTAATGCAATGTTCTGTATTGCTAAGTTTTTCTCAGTATTGTGGTATAGTACTTTATAAGTTGGCTTTATGTAAATTGTTTATCTTAGTAGTACTGTTATTGCTTATGGTTGTAAGCAAAGTAAATACAGTAAATAAATCTTTAATTAAACTTTCCCTTGTGGGTTTAGCACTTTCTATAAGTATGATAATTCATCTTTAAGATTCGTGTCATTGTTCAGGATACGGTTCATTTTTTTTATGGTGGCAAAGCAGTCAGGACTCCTTCGTAGCTCCCAGGATGTGTATACCATGTTACCATTATTAAAGTCAGGAGTCTGTTCGTGCTTTCAAGCCTTAGTTCACAACACATCACTGTTCTAGGCCCTATGATCCTGATGGTCATATTCTCACTCTTGAATGTTATGTTTATAGCTTAACATGCAAGTCATTGTGAATTTCTTCAAAAGAACAGGAACTCAATAAAATTCCAAATTATTATTATTATTATTATTATTATTATTATTATTATTATTCTTTCTTTCAACAAACCGGCCGTATCCCACCGAGGCAGGGTGGCCCAAAAAGAAAAACAAAAGTATTATTATTTTTATTATTGTCTCATTAAATATAAGAAGAATATTGGAGTTGTAAAAGTGAATAATGGGGTGGTGGAGAGAGGTGTGGAATCAAATGATAGTGAATCAGATACAGAGTGAAATTTGTCTCAACTGCATTTTGCTGATGATAGTTGTTTTGGGAGGTTTGGAAGAGAAGTTTTGAAGGTTGGTGGGTGAATTTGGGAGGGTGCATAAAAGAAGAAAATTAAAAATAAACATAGAAAAGAGCAATGTGAAAAGTAATGATATGTCTAAGCAGTGAAAAATTGGAAGTCAGATTGGAGGGAGGGAGTACAGTATGGCCCCGCTTTATGGCGTTTCGCCTTACGTCATTCTCCTAATACAGACATTTCAAATGATAACCAAAACTCTATATGGCTCCCCCCACATGACTTTCTAATATGATCACCGTGTCCCACCCAGTTTGTTCACATTTTCCGTGAGCACAGTGTCTCTCCATTATGTTTGGAAACTTTCCAGAATTTCAAGTGCGGGGTGGCCCGAAAGGAAAAACAAAAGTTTCTCCTTTCACATTTAGTAATACATACAGGAGAAGGAGTTACTAGCCCCTAGCTCCTGGCATTTTAGTCACCTCTTACAGTACGCATAGCTTACGGAGGAAGAATTCTGTTCCACTTCCCCATGGAGATAAGAGGAAATAAACAAGAACAAGAACTAGCAAGGGGTGTGTATATATATGCTTGTACATGTATGTGTAGTGTGACCTAAGTGTAAGTAGAAGTAGCAAGACGTACCTGAAACCTTGCATGTTTATGAGAGAAAAAACACCAGCAATCCTACCATCATGTAAAACAATTACAGGCTTTCATTTTACATTCACTTGGCAGGACGGTAGTACCTCCCTGGGCGGCTGCTGTCTACCAACCTACTACCTAGATGTTTTACATATACTCTGATAAATATACTTATGTGTACCTGTACCTAAATAAACTTACACACTGTGCTGGCATGCAGGTACACATTAAAATCAGTATGAGTGTCTTATTGGTCTTGAGGACACCATATTAATAATGATAATGATAATACACTATAATAATCACTGAGGCACATTAAATGTCATATATTATGTTAATGTAAACCTTTTCATTAATCCATCTGTGATATTTTTTTCAAAAATATATAATAAACACGGTATGTAACATAAACATGATAAGTATATCCCACAGTAGAATAAATTAACAAATATGAGATGTTACGTGTATGAACCAAAACCAGATGGATTTGTTTGCTTGTTTACATTCTTCACGTCTCTCTCCTCTCTCATTTGCTCGTTCTCTCTATCTCGTTTATTCATTTTACCTTATTTACTCACCTTTTGCTCTACATTAAGACTACAAATATTTTAAGGTAAGTAATGAGTGTACTGTTCATGTATTTTATCACTCTATTGCACTTTAAATGCCATAGTATGTGTATGTGTGGGTGGGGTAGGGTGGACTTGTCTACCATACCTCCCACACCTGACTTCCTACAAATAAATACTACTCACCTCTCACCCTACATTAAGACTACAGATATTTTAAGGTAAGTAATGAGTGTACTGTGTGTATTTTACTTTTTATTTTTTTAATACCTAGTTCTATTGCTAACTTAATATATGTTAGTGTAAATTTAACTGGCATTTATATGCAATTATAAGTGGAAAAAATGGCTTTCTGCTTTCTGGCAGTAGTCTGGATATAAACCTGCCATATAAGTGGGGCCCTACTGTATGTAGGAAATAAATGTACTTACATATTTGGGAGTGGATATGCTGATGGGTCTGTGAAAGACGAGGGGGAAAATAGGTGGTGCATTGAGGTGTCTGTGCAGAGGAAGTGTTTATCTATGGAGGCAAAAAGGAAAATATACCAGAGTATAGTAGTACCAACATATATATCAATGTGAAACATGGATTTTAAATATTGCAGGAAGGAGGAGACCAGAGGCAGTGAAAATGTTTGAGAACAGTGTGTGGTGTAAATATTATGCAGAGAATTCAGGGTTGTTAAGGTGGTTTGGGCATTTAGAGAGGATGTAACAGAATAAGAAGACTAAAAAGTTGTATAAATCTGAGGTGTAAGGAAAGAGGGTTAGGGGTCATCCCAGGAATTTCCAGAAAGGAGGGAGGGGGTATGGGAAATCTTGATTGCCAGTATTTTGAGTATCCAGGAGGCTTATGTGAGCATGTTAAGCTTGATGTGCTGTTGGAGTATGAGCATGGTAACATTTATGAAGGGATTCAAGGTGATGGGTTAGCTGGATGAGGGAGGGAGGAAAGAGTATTAGGGAGATATGTATTTGCAAATTCTCTATTTTTTCACAGTCTATCCTCATTATATCACTCTAAACTGATTTATAACAACATTCATAAGAAAAACCCGAGAGAACAAACACAATTTTTGATGTGGAAAATCCAGTGATCGTATTTTGAATGAAATCATATTTGTTTTTTAATGAAAGTAGTGTGCTGTGCATGGTCATGTTAGATTAAACAAGACTGTCATAGTTCCAGTAGGTCAGCAGATGTTTACCTAGTGAAAAAGTCATCATGTGATTAACAGCCATGTTAGGAGACATGATGTTTCTTGATAAGAGACAGGATAAAAAATAAGACATGGGCAATGGAGTTGATTAAGTTCTAGATGGCCAGGTAATTGTGGAAGTTGAATAATAGAAAACTGGATAAGTGATTGACTTTATTAATTCTATTGAAACTTTTTAAATGATGCTTATTTTTTTAGTTTTTTATGATCGTGTTGTTATTCCTTTTATTATTAATTTGAGGTGTGTTTTAGCATAGACTACAACATTTTACAACACAGTATTTTGAAGGACTTTTGAATCTTGTTAGTTTATAAATCTTACATTTCCCTTCCTCTCACCCCCCCAAATTCCCTCCTCTGTCAGTTATAATTCACAGTCTTGAGCAAAATTGTAGTTATAATCTTTTTTCATCTGTGAGTTCATCTAATTGTAGTATTTCTTCATGATCATCCTCCACTCAAACATAAGACAGCATTTGCTTTTTAAAATATATGTGCTTGTCTGTTTCTAAACAAATGACACTGCAAAATATTCCCAACATGTATTTTACCAGCAGTAAACAAATTTTATTAATAGGTAGGAGGGTAACCATGGTATGGTAAACATACCACAGACTTGCTGATTAATCTCTTGGAAATCACAAGCTCATTATGTAAGTTGTGAGGATCAACTGCTGTGGTAGTGGATGTATGTGTCTTGTTGTATGTTGTGAGATTGATTGCTGTGGTATTGGATGTACAGTGGAGCCTCAAATATCGAACTGCTCCCAACTCAACCAGTTATGTAAGTGTAATTTTGTAAGTGCTTCTATAAGTGTATTTTTGAGGGTCTGAAATGAACTAATCCAATTTACGTTATTCCTGATGGGAATAAATTCATTCGGTAGCGGCACTCGAACAGCCGTCTGGAACGAAGAAAGTTTGATATTTGAGGTTCCACTGTATATGTCTTGTTTTATGTTGTAGTTTGACTGCTATGGTAGTGGATGTATGTGTCTTGTTGTTTGTTGTGAGATTGACTGCTGTGGTAGTGGATGTATGTGTCTTGTTGTATGTTGTGAGATTGACTGCTGTGGTAGTGGATATGTGTGCACTTGTTATTTCTATAAACATGACTTCACATTTGAAAGGCTATACATATGTACCATTAAGTTTTTTAAACAAGTAGAGTGGTTGAATATGGTAATCGTACTATTTATAATAAGCTATCACAAGGGATGTTCCTCAGGGATGGTATTTCCTCTGATAGTGTTTACAAGTCATGGAAATGATTTGCCAGAAGAGATGAAAATCTGAAACCTCATAAAGAACGATAAAATATTTCTTGCAAAAAAAAAAAAAATAGCTATAAGAAGATAATTACAAACTGATGAAATGGAGTAAGAGAGGATGGACTTTAACATAGATAAGTATACAGTGGACCCCCGGTTAACGATATTTTTTCACTCCAGAAGTATGTTCAGGTGCCAGTACTGACCGAATTTGTTCCCATAAGGAATATTGTGAAGTAGATTAGTCCATTTCAGACCCCCAAACATACACGTACAAACGCACTTACATAAATACACTTACATAATTGGTCGCATTCGGAGGTAATCGTTATGCGGGGGTCCACTGTACTAGAAACATGAAAAGTAAGAGAAAATGAAAGTATGTCCCATGAAAGATATAAATTGTATTCTAGAATATTAAAAACATTGATCAAAAAGGAGGACTCTTAAGAGTAATCATAGATATATTTGCACCAAAAAATTGATGAAACTGTTACACTGAGATATTTTTTGATGATGGTGTTGCTAATTGTAGACATAGGCTCTCTCATGGAAGCTATTCTGTGTACTGCATGTGGTGAGGTGTTTCTTGACTTAGAAATACAGGTTAATATCAAATGGTGAGTGACTAGTACGAACTTGCTTGCCTGTGCACCATGGATGTGGTGCCACCCACTTAGGGACCATAATAGCATAACACACACTGGCCATCCCTGCTAAACATAGTGGCTGCTTAATTCCAGTACACTAGACAAGAGGCAGTCTTCATGTAAGTTCAAGGCACTAGCAATGCTTCATTTGTAGACAGAAGAAAGAACACGCATGATCACATGAAACATTATACAGTAATATGAGGAAGTAGATAAAGAGCTCTTAGAGACCACATTTGTACACTGAAAAAAGAACAGTGGCTAAAGGATATGATAAAAAATATACAATGTGCACTAATATATAATAGCACTAGAATTATTAAATTTTTTGTGAAATTAAACACAAAAGATGGGACACCATAAGCACAGCTCTGCTCACTTTAACCCTTTGACTGTCGCAAGCCCATTTCTGAAACTGTTTTCCTATGTTGAAGAATATTAAAAAAATAAGAAAATTATTTTTTCTTTCCAAAATGCTAGGATTAATTTTCTGAGTATTTTAAGCTTAAAATTTTTTTTTTTGTAGTCAGTACTTACCAAGATATAGAGGCATAAAGTTGGCAGAAAATGAGCCGCATGTGGCAACAGCGTTAAATGCCGCTCACCCATTTGCTGCTGTTAGGTAGTTATCCTAGGTAAATGGTCATGTGTCATCATTCCTACCTACCTTCCTACCTTTCTTTCTTTTTTCATTCTTTCTTTCTTTCTTCATTCTTTCTTTATTCTTTCTTCATTCTGTGTGTGTGTGTGTGTGTGTGTGTGTGTGTGTGTGTGTGTGTGTGTGTGTGTGTGTAAGTGTGTGTGTGTAAGTGTGTAAGGGGATGTGTGTGTAGGGGTGAGTGTGTGGGGAGGGGGGACTTCTAAATGTGCTGAGTCAGGGTGCAGCAGCTGTCAAAATGACATATTATTCCATCACTCACTACCCTTACTGCCTGTCAACACCCATGGGGTCCCATGCCTTCTTTTCCACCTCCTTGATACCTACCTACCATTCTTTCTTTCTTTCTTTTTCTTTCTCTTCTTTCTTCTGGTATCCTGGGTATTGCTTTTGGTCACACTCTTCAAAACCATGAAATTCGCCTTCACTGACACTTCCATGTATGTTAGAGCGATCACTTGGGAAGAGAAGAGTCCCAGATTCGCCAGGGAGTCACATATTTCTTACTGCTAGGCATGCTGAACAAGGTATACTGAAATGGCATTCTCACAATGCACCACTGGCTTCCCGATTTTTTTTTATACTGTGCATACTGACCAAGGAGACACATTCTCTCACATGTGGGCCTACCAGCTTTACCCTGCTCGATTTGAAGCTGCTATAACTTTGGCGTATTAATATGTCAAACACATTGGTTCGTAAGACGTAAGACCTAAGTTCGTAAGACCTAGGTACAGTATTAACTGCAAAGGTAATTACTCAATTGCCATTGAAAACTGTTTTAACTATATTGTATCTGGTGTGAATATTGCTGTATAAGCCAGCCGGTTTTGAATTATTATTAGTATTTGGGAGCTTATGACCTACAATTTATGTAGCTGTGCACCACATTGTAACAGTGTTCAAAAATATTAACTCAGTCAAGTTTATAATTAGAAGAATAATAATATGGAGTAGTGGGTTAGAATTCTGTCTTCATAAGCCAAGCATGTCAAAAAAGGCAACTAAAATGCCTTTCTGTATCAGTTACTGTACTAACAAGACAAAGAAGGAAATTTTGAAGATGGTTTCTTTGAATATTCTTGGGTGTAGTACAGATAAGAAAAAATTGAATGTTTGTGTTATGAGTGACAAAAGCTGGATATAAGAGGGGTAGGAGAATTTCAGTGTCGAGGAGTAAATGGGAATAGATAAGATATATCTGAGAGAATCAGAGCAAGAGTAACATTAAATGATTAATTATGGAAAGGATAGAGTGGGCATAATATAAAATTAAAGAATTATGTCAATTAGAAGTGGATTAAGTCTAAGGACAAGAAAAAGGAGTACTACAGGAGAGCTAAGGGCTCAGAAAGGGTAGGAAGAAAAACAGGAGGGGGAAGGAACTGAAGGACAGAACACACTTAGGTAGAAGAAAGAACAAAAAAAAAAAAAAGGGAAATATAGGAAAGGAGAGATAGTAGTGAGAGGAGAAGGAGAAGAAAGGATCAGGTCAACTTATGAGTGTTCTGAGGTTTAGAGCATTTGACTGGACTGAGATTCATATTAGGAAAGTTGTATATAAGGGATGCTTCAACAAGATGGTATCTGTCAAGGCTAAAAGTAAGATAGACTGGCCTACCTCTAGCCTTCACAGAACCATCTTGTTGAAGCACCCCTTATATACAACTGTCCTTGTATGAATATTAGTCCAGGCTTTGTCTTAGCAAATGCTGTCCTTTCTCATTACATTGTCAGATGCTCCAAACTTCAGAATACTCGTGACTTGACCTGATCTTATCTTCTCCTCATGCTACCACATTTCCTTTACTATTTTTTTTCCTTTTTTCTTTGTTTTCCTTTCTTCTGCCTAAATATGCTCTGTCCTTCAGTTTTTTTGATCCTACCCCTTGTGGGCCCTTAGCTCTCCTGCAGTGCTCCTGTTTTTGTCCACTCCTACTACTACAGTAGTAGCCTGGTGGCTAAAGCTCCCGCTTCACACACGGAGGGCCCGGGTTCGATTCCCGGTGGGTGGAAACATTTCGACACGTTTCCTTACACCTGTTGTCTTGTTCACCTAGCAGCAAATAGGTACCTGGGTGTTAGTCGACTGGTGTGGGTCGCATCCTGGGGGACAAGATTAAGGACCCCAATGGAAATAAGTTAGACAGTCCTCGATGACACACTGACTTTCTTGGGTTATCCTGGGTGGCTAACCCTCCGGGGTTAAAAATCCGAACGAAATCTTATCTTATCTTATGGCAACCACTCCATTACTACTATTATTGTTACTACCACTACTGGTGCCTCCCTTCACTCCCCTTTCTATCTCTTGTGCCACTAAAACTACTCCCCTTTCTATCTCTTGTGCCACTAAAACTACTCCCCTTTATTTCTACTACCACTATTACTTTTACTACTACTTCCAGTACCAGCATTGCCACTACTACTACTACTTTTTCTTTCTCTCTTTGTCCTGTCCCTGTCCCTCTCACTTATATATACTGGCTCCTTCACTCTTTTATCTCAGTGTGACTTATAAATGGTTCAAGTCGGAGTGAAACGTCATCATAAGCTTCTCTCTCCCATGTGCTGGTTATTTGTATATTGTTCTGTTCATGTTATTGTGCCTTTTTGTTCTTTAGGGAGCATAGCATCAGTAAACAGAAGTAAAAGTGAATGAAGTGAAGGAAGAGATGATTAATAATTGATAAAAGCAATTATTGGCAGAAAAGTGAGCTAGAGAGGGTACAGCAGATGAGGTGGTCAAGGAGGTATGGGATAAGGTTAAGAATGCAATACTAGAGTGTAAAGCAGAAGTTTGTGTGTATAAGGGTGGATGTGGGTGGGAAGAGGAGTAATTGGTGGAATAATAAAATAAGGAGAATGGTCAGGAAGAAGCATTTAGCATATGAGCATTTTACAAGATAGAAAGACGGACCATGCAGAGAGGAAAAGAGAGGTTAACCCTTTGGCTGTTTTGGTCGTATATATACGTATTACGAGCCACCGTGTTTGACATATGTATACTCAAAAATTGTAGTGGCTTCAAATCAAGCAGGAGAAAGCTGGTAGGCCCACATTTGAGAGAATGAGTCTGTGTGGTCAGTGTGCACCATATAAAAAAAATCCTGCAGCACGCAGTGCATAATGAGAAAAAAAAACTTTGACCATTTTTTTGGATTAAAACGCCGACTTTGTGGTGTATTTTCGTATAGTATTTATGGTTGTATTCTCGTTTTCTTGGTCTCATTTGATAGAATAGAAAACGTATTAAAGAAATAGAGGTGATTGGTTTTCCTATGAAAAGGACCTTGAAATGGAGCTCAAAGTATGGGAAATGTTTGATTTTTGCTGATGTTCAAAAGTAAACAAATGATGCCATTGTCCAATAAATGTCCAACTAGCCATTCTAATATGCAGTCACGAATGGGTTGACATTATTTGTACATTTATTACAATATTGCAGTAGTGTGCACAACAGTAAATCTTCTGTTTTTTGTTTGAATAAAAATTAAAAATAGAAAGCAAGAGTAATATCAGAGGGGCCTGGAGACATGACTGATGAACAAAGAAAATGTTATTTTAGAGCCAGGAATGTCTGCATTCTTCATGCTGGACCCTATTTTGAAATTGGCATGTTTTTTAATTTGAGTGAAAGTGGCCAAATAGCAAATTTCTGACCTCGTTATTGGGTTGTTGAAATTGGTAAATCGGCAGTTTCTTGTACTCAATCGATAGAACAAGTGGAGTTCTAAAGAAATAGCTATGAGTTTGGTCGACTGGAACAATGGAATTAGCCGAAAATAGGGCTCAAAGTGGACAAACTCGCCGAGGTCGCTAACTTCACGAGAGGGTAATTCCATAAGTTTTCCATCAAATTTTGTTCTTTTGGTGTCATTACCATTGGAAAAAAATTCTCTATCATTACATAAGAAAAAATTGCCCTTTTGTCTGAGCTGGCAGCCTCACCATACCTTATCACACTGTGTATGCCACTACGCTTCTTAAATCTCTCAAACCAGCCTTTGCTGACCATAAAATCATAAACATCACCACTCGTTGCAGGCATTTTCTTTACGAGGTCGTCATGCAACTGCCTTGCCTTTTCACATATTATCGACTGCATAATACTATTTCCTGCTAACTGTTTTTGGGTAATCCACACCAACAATAACCTCTCCACTTCTTCAAGGGTTTGTGATCTCTCTTTTGTCAGCATATCTACCCCTTTTGCAACAACAGCACACTTTATTTCCTTTCCCTTCGCCACAATCGAAGTGACGGTTGAATGAGGTTTGCCATACATCCTGGCAAGCTTTGTAACACACACACCTCTCTCATATTTTTCAATGATTTCTTTCTTGAATTTGATCGTGTTCCTCACTTTCTTTACCAAAGGGCTGGCACTAGCTTTCTTTGTGCCCATGGTGACTTATTAAGCAGTTGCAAACACAAAAAATGGATTATTATGAAATGTATCGTATGAACCTGTGAGGTGATGGTCACTCAATAAACAATAGCACACTGAGTGTGAATGATGCGGGAGACTGGCTTTTTGTGCACGCTGATGACAGATGCATACCGGACGGTCGCCGAATCACGAGGCCAGTCACGAACCGCGAGGGTATAGTTTGGTGAAAAAAATTGCCCAAAGTTGGATTTCACAAAAGTCGCAGCCGCCGAATGGTGGGGGGCTCACTGTACTTAAACATTCTCTGCCATTTGTAGTTAATTTGAACTGTTGTCTGACTTCTGTTGTCGCTATAGGTAAGAGTAGAAAGTATAAGGAAACTTGCCTATGTACAGAAGTACCTTGACTTACGAGTGCCCCGGCTTATGAGTTTTCCGAGTTACGTACTAGCTGTCGCTCGGTCGATTTTTTGCTCTGAGTTGTGAACCAAAATCCGAGTTATGAGCGAGCTTCAGATATGCCTCCACTAGTTGGCGCAGCGAACGCCATAACATGTGCCCAGCATCCCAGCATTTTGTGCTTTATATGTAGTTATTTTGGTAAATTTCTTTTTTCTAACCATGGGTCCTAAGAAAGTAAGTGCAAAGGACAATGCTGCGAAGAAGAGGATGATGTCCATTGAATTAAAGCATGAAATCATAGAAAAAATAAGAAAATCACTTTTGTTTCAGTGTTTTCCTTTTGAAGCTAGTGATCTAGTGCAGTTAGCCTCACAAACACTGTTTTCTCTTATAATAAGACCTCAGAAGGGCAAGAATGGGAAGATATGGTTAGAGCGATAATTATTTTTACCTCGGGAGTGGCTGCAACCACACATCACATAATGACATGTTTTATTCATTTTAGAGTATACATATATCATGTTTCTATGTTTATATTGTTTATCATGTCATATTAGATCAATTGTGGTAGATAAATAAGCCGTAGAGTTGATATTAGCGTTATATTGAAGTATTTTCTCCTGCCTCCCGAGAGCCAGGAATTCCGCTGGAATGGACGAATGGCATTTCTGTTAATTTCAACGAGGAAAATTGATTTTATATACAAGCAAATTGAGTTACCAGCTCGGTCAGGGAATGAATTAAACTCATAAGTCAAGGTACCACTGTATCTAACCTCCTCCAGGATTGAACCTGTATCTTTTAGTTGTGAGATGAGTGCATTATTACTGAGCTTCAAATAGCCTCAGATTCAGTAAAATATTACTTAAGGGTGGAATTTCCAGGAGTATGTATGATAGATAAAAAATTTTCTATAAAAATTTCCTTATGTGTAGCTTACATAGAATAACCCAAAAAAGTCAATGTGGCCTTGCAATACAATATTTAAATTGTTAAACAGAGAGAGAGAGAGAGAGAGAGAGAGAGAGGATCTAGGAATAATTAGAGTGAGTATTGGTCAAGAATGAATAAAAAGATGCAGTACTGTGACTGGAACAATGCACAAAAACTCACACATAGAAAGAAACTTATGACCATGTTTCAATCCAACTTGAACCAGTAACTAGTCACATGACTAGTGTGACTAGTTAATTAATGGTCCAAGTCAGACTGAAACATCGTCCTAAGTTTCATTCTTTTGTGTGTGGGTTACTTGTGTACAGGTTGAGGTTTTAAGGCCAAATTTTAGAAAAACTGGACATTAACCTATTTTTTTTTTTCAACAAACTGGCCGTATCCCACCGAGGCAGGGTGGCCCACCGAGGCAGGGTGGCCCACCGAGGCAGGGTGGCCCACCGAGGCAGGGTGGCCCACCGAGGCAGGGTGGCCCACCGAGGCAGGGTGACCCACTGAGGCAGGGTGGCCCACCAGGCAGGGTGACCCACCGAGGCAGGGTGGCCCAAAAAGAAAAACAAAAGTTTCTCTTTTTAAATTTAGTAATAATAATAATAATACATAATACAGTAATAATCTTGAGAGGTTGAAATTCTTCTTTGGTACATCAAAAGCTAAAATCCACACTCAGTAACCTTATTCCACATTAAATATACAAAATTAAATATACAAATAAAATTGATAATTGTTAGTTTCAATTGTGTCACCCTCTTCTGTCAGTTTTTTTTTTTTTTTACACAGGTCAATTTTACAATCTAAGAGCTGCTATCCTACCTCAACTTATTTCAAACCCAGCCCCATCTAAGGTATACTACCACCCCCCGAGGATGCCATCCACAACAGTTGACTAACACCCAGGTACCTACTTACTGCTAGGTGAACAGGGGTAGCAGATGTAAGGAAACATGCCCAACATTTCCACCTGGCTGGGAATCGAACCACAGACACTCGGTGTGGGAGCCGAGTGCGCTACCAACCAAGCCACGAGATACCTAACAAGACAACAGTAGATCATTGCAGAATTGCTACTCTGGCTACTCTTCCCATTGATGGTAATTCATTTTGGAAAAGAGGGTGAGGATGGTAAGCCAAGTTAGTATTAAGGGGGGGGGGGGAAGATGGTGTCACCCACCTGTCATCATATCCCCTCTCCATGATCAACCATGTATCCCCTTACCCAACCTCCCTCTATTGGCCAACCATATCTCCCTATTCCTCCTCATCTGCCAGACATGGATAACTCTGCTAACAAATAGAGCTACATAAATGAATCTGCAGGTCTTAACCAATCTCTACCAAGCAAACATGTGTTGGGTGTAAGTTGGCCCTGCCTAGCATGGGCCAGTGAGCTTACTATATTACACCTCTATAATGTAATGGTTGGGTGTGAGTTGAACCTGCCTATCATGAGCAAATAGGTCTACTGAAGTACTCCTATCCTTATGTTTATCAGGTGTTTGGGCTGAGAGTTTCTCTATTTATCACAAATGTTGTGAGAGTTTTGGTGAATTTTTCACATTTTAAAGTACCTTTTTTATTAGTTTTGACTAAAATACTTAAGATACATGGGTTTTTATTTTTTATTGGCAAAAAGTTGGTTATGTAAAAGTATACACAGTAAATGTTGTAAATGTAAATGTAGTAAATGTAAATGTCGTAAATGTAGTAGGAAAACTACAAAATAGCTTTCAGGTAATATATATATGTATGGGGGAAATGCTAAGATAACTATCATTAGTGGTACTTTGGTGCATAAAAAAAAAATTGACCAACAGTCTAGTTCAGGCCAGCATCCGAGAGCCCACAGAGGCAGTGACCCTGAAATCGACTACAGGTAGGCAGCAAAATAGAAAAAAGTTTGAAACTAGAAATTATTAATCCCAGAAATAATGAGTTATGAAAAACCAATGGAAAATACTGAAAATGACTTTATTGGTTGATAGAAGGAAGAAAGAGGAAACATAAACATGTTCAAGATCATAAAAGGATGCAGAGCGTGAAGATCTCTCATCATTGACAAAGAGGGAGAACAAGAGGGAGCAGTTGTAAATTAAAAATAGTCATTGAAAGGATAACATAAAAAAAATTCTTCCCAAATACGGACGTAGACCGCTGAATCTAAGCTTAGATTATAAGTGCTACTACCACTGATAAACCTAAAAAATAATTCTATAACTACATAAACACTGAAGATGAGGTGCTATGAACATTGCTCTGCTTCTGTAACTACAGATTGGTAGGTAGTAATTACACCATCTGTGCTCCATCGAATGTGACAGTCATACAGGTATTTTCTGAAGACATCTGTACATAAGCAGATTACTGAATGTGATTGTGTATTCTTAGACTTAGTAAACAACTAGGAGAAAATTATTGATAATAAGTTCGAAAAATTGCTCCAAAATTGTTTAAGTGTATTTGTCCTAGCCTTGACTCAGCCAGATATGTTCTGCAGAACTGGTATATTGTTAACAAAAATATTTTATGAGGATACACGTATGGTATATGCTGTACAATATATATACTGTACGGTATATGCTGCTCACATCTGTGAGTTTTGCTTGGAACTGAGACTGGTTAATGGCACTCAGTGGAAGTCAACAGTTGTTCTTTTATAATGACTACATTATTCATGAAACAAATACAAAGCAGTGTATATATACAGTTTATCATGATATAGTTATACCATTACTGAGTGTTCCACAATGTGGGAATGTGTGCTCTTAACTACTGGTTTCTTGACCTAGTTAATATGTATGTCTATGTTAATCTTCTAAGATAAATGTAGGAAATAACTATATATATATATATAAATGAAATTTTTTTTTACTAAATCTTTACAGAATAAATGTTATTTACCATGATGCTAACTGTTTGTTAAGGGGTTAAGTCATTTTAACGAGATGTTACTAACCAGTGCAGATGTGTCAGCACCAGTAGCGCCAGTACTGTGCTCTAGTACTCAGTCGCAGGATCAACTTCAATTACGTATTTGTTATCATCTGCAGAACGTTGTAATCCCCTCAAATTGTACAGTACTCTGTTTATAACGTTTACTTAAGTGTGATAATACACGTAGAATTAATTTTAATTTGCAAAAGCTTATTTGCAAGTACAGTGCTATAATGTCTTAATAGTTATTAAAAGGCAGTGGTATAAACAAATACTGTATGTTGAAGAAAGTACTGTACTGCCTAGTGCTGCTTTTTAACTAGTCATGCCTGTCTTGAAAATATTGTACCAAACTTGTAAAATTGTATTACTTCTATTTATAGTATGTCACAGATAAGAATATTTTCTATATAATTTTTGTGCTTTTGATTAAAGATGAAGATTTTTATATTTTAGTGACTGTCATAAGAAAATGCAAAAAATTGCATTATGAAGCAAAAGCTTATTTGAAGTAGGTATTATCTTGTACGAGTAGCTATAAAAGCTCATTGTACATGGGTTTTAATAAGTAGTTGTAATGTGTATAGTGTACAGAGTTGTTGCATGTAGTGTTACTGCATGAATACTAATTATAACTTTATGTTCTTAACTTCTAATTCACTGTCAAACACTTTTTGTAAAAAGTTGCTTTTTACTTTTTATTTGCTGACAAAATAAAAATGTATAATATACTAACATATATTTTAATTAATTAAATTGATGATACAGCATTAATGTTAGAAACAAATAACCAGTGGATGATATGCATGAAATGCTAAAGTTGTACAGAATATTCCATTTTTTGTCCTCTTTTAATTAATATTATTTGCTGGTACAGAAAGAAATACTGTAACAATAACAAATACTATCTTTTTCCAGTTGTCGAGGCCAGTAGATTTATCTCGTAACCCTTATCACGAGTCAAACTTCAAATTCTACGACAATAAGTTAATGGATGCACTTGATGCGGGTGACCGCAACTGTGAGAGCTTCTTTCGTCTCCTCGCTCTCTGCCACACTGTCATGCCAGAAGAGAAAAAGGGTGAGTTGAATATTTTGAGTGCCACTCTACAGTAGGTCCCCAATTGAAAATGCCAGTAGATCCCCGACTTAAAATGCCAGTAGGTCCCTGACTTAAAATGCCAGTAGGTCCCTGACTTAAAATGTCAGTAGGTCCCCCAGCTTAAAATGTCAGTAGATCCCCCAGCTTAAAATATCAGTAGGCCCCCCGACTTAAAATGTCAGTAGATCCTCAACTTGAAATGTTTCACTTTACTGGAACAAGAGTAGAAGTCTTCAAGAGGAAATTGAACAAGTATCTCCACCAGATACTAAAGCCATGTAGTCTGAACTAGTTGAATATTCAGTTTTCTTGTATTCACTGTAACTCGCCTAATGACCATATGTAATATTACAGCACTGTTATTACCTTATTAACCTTAAGTTAGTCTTAAGCTTGCCTGAAATGCTCTGCATATAAAGGGGCTTTTGGTTTGTTCACCAAATTGTTACACTCTTTTGTATAAACATGTATCATGCTAAAACAAACTTGTTATTGTTGTTATTAGGTGCCAGATCAACCAGGCTGTGGCTAATATGTGGGTCAGTAGACCACCAGCAGCAACAGCTTGATTGACCAAGCAGTAAAATAGAAAAACTCTCGGAACTCATCAAAGGCATACTGTGTTCCACACTTATGACTCTGCCACTTTGGAACTAATTAATAACTTACAAAAACTGATGTGCAGTTAAAATGATTTCAGATATTCCAGTAAATTGTTTTTGATAAATAGTTTTTCTCAATTTTTTAATACTCATATTTTTGATATTACTTCTACTTACACTTAGGTCACACTACACATACATGTACACATTTATTTATACACACTCATCTGAGTTTTCTTTGATTTTATCTTAATAGTTCTTGGTCTTATTAATTTTCCTTTTATATCCATGGGGAAGTGGAATAAGAATCTTTCCTCCGTAAGCCATGCGTGTTGTAAAAGTCAACTAAAATGCCGGGAACAATGGGCTAGTAACCCCTTTTCCTGTAAAGATTACTAAAAAGAATAAGAAGAAGAAAATTGTCAAAGTGGGAAGTCTGAATGTGCGTGGATGTTGTGCAGATGATAAGAAAGAGATGATTGTGGATGTTATGAATGAGAAGAAGCTGGATGTCCTGGCTTTAAGTGAAACAAAGCTGAAGGGGGTGGGAGAGTTTCAGTGGAGAGGAATAAATGGGATTAGGTCAGGGGTTTCAAATAGAGTTAGAGCTAAAGAAGGAGTAGCAATAATGTTGAAGGATAAGCTATGGCAGGAAAAGAGGGACTATAAATGTATTAATTCAAGGATTATGTGGAGTAAAATAAAGATTGGATGTGAAAAGTGGGTTATAATAAGCGTGTATGCACCTGGAGAAGAGAGAAGTGTAGAGGAGAGAGAGAGATTTTGGGAAATGTTGAGTGAATGCGTGGGGAGTTTTGAATCAAGTGTGAGAGTAATGGTGGTTGGGGATTTTAATGCTAAAGTGGGTAAAAATGTTATGGAGGGAGTAGTAGGTAAATTTGGGGTGCCAGGGGTAAATGTAAATGGGGAGCCTTTAATTGAGCTATGTGTAGAAAGAAATTTGGTAATAAGTAATACATATTTTATGAAAAAGAGGATAAATAAATATACAAGGTATGATGTAGCACGTAATGAAAGTAGTTTATTAGATTATGTATTGGTGGATAAAAGGTTGATGGGTAGGCTCCAGGATGTACATGTTTATAGAGGGGCAACTGATATATCGGATCATTATTTAGTTGTAGCTACAGTTAGAGTAAGAGGTAGATGGGAAAAGAGGAAGGTGGCAACAACAAGTAAGAGGGAAGTGAAAGTGTATAAACTAAGGGAGGAGGAAGTTCGGGTGAGATATAAGCGACTATTGGCAGAAAGGTGGGCTAGTGCAAAGATGAGTAGTGGGGGGGTTGAAGAGGGTTGGAATAGTTTTAAAAATGCAGTATTAGAATGTGGGGCAGAAGTTTGTGGTTATAGGAGGGTGGGGGCAGGAGGAAAGAGGAGTGATTGGTGGAATGATGAAGTAAAGGGTGTGATAAAAGAGAAAAAGGTAGCTTACGAGAGGTTTTTACAAAGCAGAAGTGTTATAAGAAGAGCAGAGTATATGGAGAGTAAAAGAAAGGTAAAGAGAGTGGTGAGAGAGTGCAAAAGGAGAGCAGATGATAGAGTGGGAGAGGCACTGTCAAGAAATTTTAATGAAAATAAGAAAAAATTTTGGAGTGAGTTAAACAAGTTAAGAAAGCCTAGGGAAAATATGGATTTGTCAGTTAAAAACAGAGTAGGGGAGTTAGTAGATGGGGAGATGGAGGTATTGGGTAGATGGCGAGAATATTTTGAGGAACTTTTAAATGTTAAGGAAGAAACAGAGGCAGTAATTTCATGCACTGGTCAGGGAGGTATACCATCTTTTAGGAGTGAAGAAGAGCAGAATGTAAGTGTGGGGGAGGTACGTGAGGCATTACGTAAAATGAAAGGGGGTAAAGCAGCTGGAACTGATGGGATCATGACAGAAATGTTAAAAGCAGGGGGGGATATAGTGTTGGAGTGGTTGGTACTTTTGTTTAATAAATGTATGAAAGAGGGGAAGGTACCTAGGGATTGGCAGAGAGCATGTATAGTCCCTTTATATAAAGGGAAAGGGGACAAAAGAGACTGTAAAAATTATAGAGGAATAAGCTTACTGAGTATACCAGGAAAAGTGTACGGTAGGGTTATAATTGAAAGAATTAGAGGTAAGACAGAATGTAGGATTGCGGATGAGCAAGGAGGTTTTAGAGTGGGTAGGGGATGTGTAGATCAGGTGTTTACATTGAAGCATATATGTGAACAGTATTTAGATAAAGATAGGGAAGTTTTTATTGCATTTATGGATTTAGAAAAGGCATATGATAGAGTGGATAGAGGAGCAATGTGGCAGATGTTGCAAGTATATGGAATAGGTGGTAAGTTATTAAATGCTGTAAAGAGTTTTTATGAGGATAGTGAGGCTCAGGTTAGGGTGTGTAGAAGAGAGGGAGACTACTTCCCGGTAAAAGTAGGTCTTAGACAGGGATGTGTAATGTCACCATGGTTGTTTAATATATTTATAGATGGGGTTGTAAAGGAAGTAAATGCTAGGGTGTTTGGGAGAGGGGTGGGATTAAATTATGGGGAATCAAATTCAAAATGGGAATTGACACAGTTACTTTTTGCTGATGATACTGTGCTTATGGGAGATTCTAAAGAAAAATTGCAAAGGTTAGTGGATGAGTTTGGGAATGTGTGTAAAGGTAGAAAGTTGAAAGTGAACATAGAAAAGAGTAAGGTGATGAGGGTGTCAAATGATTTAGATAAAGAAAAATTGGATATCAAATTGGGGAGGAGGAGTATGGAAGAAGTGAATGTTTTCAGATACTTGGGAGTTGACGTGTCGGCGGATGGATTTATGAAGGATGAGGTTAATCATAGAATTGATGAGGGAAAAAAGGTGAGTGGTGCGTTGAGGTATATGTGGAATCAAAAAACGTTATCTATGGAGGCAAAGAAGGGAATGTATGAAAGTATAGTAGTACCAACACTCTTATATGGGTGTGAAGCTTGGGTGGTAAATGCAGCAGCGAGGAGACGGTTGGAGGCAGCGGAGATGTCCTGTTTAAGGGCAATGTGTGGTGTAAATATTATGCAGAAAATTCGGAGTGTGGAAATTAGGAGAAGGTGTGGAGTTAATAAAAGTATTAGTCAGAGGGCAGAAGAGGGGTTGTTGAGGTGGTTTGGTCATTTAGAGAGAATGGATCACAGTAGAATGACATGGAAAGCATATAAATCTATAGGGGAAGGAAGGCGGGGTCGGGGCCGTCCTCGAAAGGGTTGGAGAGAGGGGGTAAAGGAGGTTTTGTGGGTAAGGGGCTTGGACTTCCAGCAAGCGTGCGTGAGCGTGTTAGATAGGAGTGAATGGAGACGAATGGTACTTGGGACCTGACGATCTGTTGGAGTGTGAGCAGGGTAATATTTAGTGAGTGTGGTGAAAGTGTTGAATGATGATCCTTTTTATGCATTTTCAGAAAGTTGGCATTTGGTTAACATTAGTAAAGCACTGTAGGTTTAATAATTTAAATTTTTAAAGCTAAATTATACAGTAGGACCCTCATATCCACGGGGGATACGTTCCAAAGACCTGCCATGGATACTGAAACCGTGGATGCCTGGAGTATACCTGGAGAGGGTTTCAGGGATCATTGCCCCTGCAGCCTGGTCTGTGACCAGGATAGTAGCCTTATACATACCTCTTATAAAATTTAATTGATAAATTATGCACAATAAGTGGAGAATTATCACTTTTTCACTGATGGGAAGCACTTCACGGCTTCTCTTAGGCTTTGAAAAACTGCTTTTGCACTTTGGGGCCATCATTATGCAGAATTAAAAGGTATTTTTGGGCCACAGTAAACCAGGGACAGCTTAAACCATGGATACCGAATCAGTGGATACGGGGGTTCTACTATATTTATTATTTTTTCCTCTTTCTTTTAACACACCTGCTGCCTACCACCAAAATAGGGTGACTCCAATAAAGAAGAAATACTCTCATTGCAATTCACTCTGTCACTATCTTGCCAGAGGTGCACCAACATTACAGTTCAGATGCCCCTCCAAACTGCAATACCCTCACCACTCTTTCAGAGGGCAGGCACTGTACTTTCCACCTCCAAGACTCAAGTCTCTCTAACCAGTTTCTCTGAATCCCTTGCACTCTCAAAGCTCATCAAGCCCCAAAAACCATTTGCCTCTGCTCACTGCTATCTAAAACGCTTGAAAATACATGTCCAAGCGTGACATTGGTTTCTATGGAAAAAGAGGTTTCAGGTTCCAAAAAATTGACTTAAGAACAAGTTGAAGGAACATATCATCATAAGTGGAGGACCTTTTATGTATGAAATTTTCCACTTAATATGCACTAATTATCAGTTTCATATGCAGTGATGTTCTAGTAATTGCTGCAAAAATCTCATTAGTATATAATAGTTGCATGTGATCTTTGTATTGTGATCACTGTCTTAGCCACGAACACAACTTCTTCTGGCGATCACATATTGCTACCATCATAATGACATTGTTGATGATGATGGTAACCAGTCCTCTGACGCCATATAAATTTGTTAACCTCCACATTGCATTGAAGGAAGTTGATGAATTAGATATATGCAACATTTGGGTATCTTTATTGTGGAAATGTTTTGCCAGCCAGTGAAATATCCACAATAAAGATATCCAGATGTTGCATAAGTGTCTCATTGGTCAACTGGTTGGTTTTCTAAACCATATACAGCCTCTCCTCACTTAACGGTGGAGTTCTGTTCCTAAGACCGCATTGGTAAACAAATTCATTACTAAGTGAGGAGCATACTATAATGGTGATGGGTTTATGTCGGCCATCTTTGATATTGACTTAATGTCACCTTTGCACCATTTGTAACATTTCTGGTGTATTTTTAAATGTTTATACAGCAGTGTACTGTATATTGTAATAAACAGAATAGAGGAAATCAGCTCTGATATATATTATTTAGGTATGCATACTGGTCAGAGAGCCCATCGTAAGTCCGAGTTGTCAGTAAATGAATACATCGCTAAGTGAGGAGAGGCTATATATAATTGTAGGAGGCCTCATTCAATAGTGAGTTATTAAAATCAGAGAGATTTTAAATTATTGTTGAGCTTCTGTTTAATGTGTGCAAGGGCTACCTTGTTCAAGCTGTTTCTTCCATTACAGGGAAACTGGAGTATCAAGCACAGTCCCCAGATGAAGGTGCCTTAGTCTCCGCAGCAAGAAATTTTGGTTTCGTCTTCAAGTCTCGTACACCAAATAGTATTACTATTCTTGTGAGTATTCCTTTCAGTCTATCAGTGAAATAATCAGTATCTGTCTTTGTCTTTATCTCAGTCTATACAAAAATTCAGTGTACATACATTAAAGGGCCTAAAATCTGGAACTCGCTGCCTGGAAACTCTGGAACAGCAGACACAACCATCACTTTCAAAACTACCGTTAACCCTTTCAGGGTCCCCAGGCCCTCTCCCAGATTTGTTCTCATGGTTGCCCAAATATAAAAAAAAAAAGTTATTTTTTCTTATGAAAAGATAGAGAATATTTTCCCGATCATAATGATGCCAAAAGTATGAAATTTGATGGAAAACTTACGGAATTATGCTCTCGTGAAGTTAGTGGTCTCGACCATGTTTACGCATCGGCGATTTTGCCCACTTTGAGCCCTATTTTCGGCCAATTCCAGCGTACTAGCCGACAAAAATCATAACTATTTTTGCTAGAACTCCATTTTGTCTATCGAATGAGTACAAGAAACCACCCATTTACCGATTTCAACTATCCAATTCAGTGGTCAGAATTTAGCAATTTTGCCAATTTCACACAAATTTCAAAAGATGACAATTTCCAAATAGGGTTCAGAATAAACAGGAAAGACATTCCTGGAACTAAAATAACATTTCCTCTGTTCATTAGTCACGTCCCCACTCCCCTCTTACGTTCTTTTGTTTTCCACTTAGAATTTTTATTCTCACAAAAAATAGAAGATTTACTGTTATGCAGACTACTGCATTAGTGTAGAAATGGTATGAATAATATCGGTGCACTTGTGAAAGAATATTAGACTCACCAGTTGACGTGTATTGGATGCTTAGCATGATTTGTTTACTTTTGAACTTTGGTAAAAATCAAACATTTCTGCTACCTTGAGCTCAATTTCAAGGTACTTTTCATTGTAAAACCAGTCAAAATCATCTAAATTTCTGTAATGTCTTCCATTCTATAAAATGAGACCAGGAAAACTAGAATACAACAATAAATACCATACAAAAATACAGTGCAAAGTCGCTGTTTTAATCCAAAAACACGGTCAGTTTTTTTTTTCTCATTACACACTGTGTGCTGCAGGATTTTTTTTATACTGCACACACTGACCACATAGACCCATTCTTTCGTATGTAAGCACGTCAAAAACCCTGGTGCGTAAGCCGTACTAGTACGTCTGAAACCCTGAAAGGGTTAAAAAACAACTTATCTCCCTGACACACCCCACCATCAGCTAGCTACATGAAAACCACCTATTCTCTTACTTGTATCATGCATACACAAAAAACAAGCTAGACCTACTCTCGATATCTCCGATTCCCCCAATTTACACTTACACTCATCCAAATAACTGTAAACATAAAATTTTGAATAAAGCTATTGCCTAACAAATCTTAAACTAGTCATAAGTTTGCCTGAGATACTCCAATATAGGAACTTTAATAGAAACTGTGCATCATGCCAAGACAAAATAATTCTCATTGCTAAATTTACAAACTGTAATGCAGTTACTTAGCTTTAATATCAATATGCTCCATAACCTGTATCAATATAGAGTTAGAATTATTATTAGTCTGCCCAAAATGCCTGGTCATGCTTGGCATGATAGTGGCCTTCTTTGTAATTAGTATTTTATAATATGTAAACCACACATTGTAACCAATATTTTATAATATGTAAACCCCACACTGTACTCTTCACAGAGAAATAAACATTTGTATTTGTATTTCCAACTTAGTTGGCTGGAGCAACTTTGCCAAGAAAAGAGTAAAGTCCCAGTATGGTATTTCTTAAAAAAAGTATAATAAAAATATATACAGTAATAATACAGCCTCTCCTCACTTAACGATGGAGCTCCATTCCTAAGGCCACGTTGTTAAACGAATTCGTCACTGAGGAGCACACTATAATGGTAGTGAGTTTGTGTCAATCATCTTTGATATTGTAATAAAGTTGGTAGAATTACCGACAATATGTAAAGTAAAAGGACACAAGTGCAACTAATGTGACATTTTATTGTGGCAACGTTTCGCTCTCCAGGAGCTTTATCAAGCCATTACAAACAATACATGGACACAGAGGGTATATAAAGGCTCACATGTATGGTTTACCCAAGACCCATAAACACAATATTCCTCTCAGACCAATCACGTCAGGAATAGGCAGTGCTCCACACAAACTAGCCGGAGTTCTTACCAAACATCTTTCCTGCCTTCTGGGGACCATCAGCCCCGCTCACCTTAAACACTCAGGCGACCTTCTCAACCGCATCCGAAACCTCTCCATCCGTAACAAGAAACTAAGCAGTTTGGATGTGACTTCCCTCTTCACAAAAGTACCTACCAAAAAAGCCATCGAGGTTCTACGACGTAAAGTCAATCAGGACCTTAATCTTCCTCTACCTCCCGGAGATTTTGTTGACTTGATTGAACTCTGTGTTAATTTCAACTGTTTTTCTTTCAATAACAAGCTCTACAAACAAACCTACGGCATGGGAATGGGGTCCCCCATCAGTGCCGTCCTAGTCAACTTATACATGGAACACCTAGAGTCCGAACACTTCGCCAACATCATCCCTTCAAGCGTCACTTGGTTACGTTACGTGGATGACGTCCTCGTAATAACTCCCAAACGTTTTGATGTACGGAATCTACAGGCAAGGCTCAACGCAGTTGAACCGGCGATCCAGTTTACACTAGAAGAAGAGTCCAATGACAAGCTACCTTTCCTCGATGTCCTCATTCACAAAGTAGACAACAACCTAAGATTTCAAGTTTATCGGAAACCCACCAATAAAAATTATCTCACATACTTCTATTCCAGTCAAGATACCAAGACCAAAAGAGGCATCATCATCAGGTTTTTCCTAAGAGCATACCGAATTTGTAGTCCTGAGTTTCTTGACAAGGAATGTACATACATTCACCAAACATTCACTGAGTTACATTTTCCTTCCTTTTTCATCAAAGACTGTAAGAAAAGAGCTCTTCAGATCATTTATTCTCCACGCACCAACACCACTCCCAACAAAGTTATAATTCTTCCCAACAGCCAGGTTGCACTGAACGTTTCAAAAGTACTTTCACAAGCTAACACCAGAGTCGCCATCGCTTCTAGCACTTCAATAAAGGATCTAACCAGGACAAAATCCAAGCACCATGAACCAGTCAACGCAAGAGTTTACACTATACTCTGTGGACGCTGTGACAAGATTTACGTAGGTGAAACAGCAAGAAACCTCGACATTCGCCTCAATGAACACATTTACGCATGTAGGAACGATAACTTGAACAACGCCTGTGTACAACACCGAAATTCCACCAATCATCTCATGAAATTCAGAGACGCCCAATTAGTGATTAAAGAAACTAATTTCCGCAGACGCAAGTGCCTCGAATCAGCACTGATCGCTGTTTCGAATACAATTAAACAGAACGACGGCAGCTTCACCATCTCTGAAGTCTTAGCAAGAATCCTCCTGAAAACAGTAAACCCTGCCATCACAGAGTCTCTCCTGTTATACTACACAAAGCACATTAGAGAGAGTGAACACTGAAACAGGCTGCCTCTTTCCAGTCTATATTTGTCCAACCTATTTTTATGTTACCCAAGTAATAGCTTTTATATCCTTTTACTCATGTACGAATTAATTGCTCTACCATATTGTATTACTACTACTACTTTTGTCACTACTACTACTACTACCACTAGTGAACATCTAAATGGTACCTCACTAGTATTGCACCTCACTCTGAGCCTTTATATACCCTTTGTGTCCATGTATTGTTTATAATGGCTTGATAAAGCTCCTGGAGAGCGAAACGTTGCCACAATAAAATGTCACATTAGTTGCACTTGTGTCCTTTCACTTTACATCTTTGATATTGTTTTAATGTCATCTTTGCACCATTTATAACATTTCTGGTATATTTTTAAATGTTTATACAGTAGTGTACTGTATATTGAAATAAACAGAATAAAGGAAATCAGCTCTAATATAGTATGAATACTGGTCAGAGAGCCCGTCGTAAGTCCAAGGCATCAGTAAACGAGTACGTCACTAAGTGAGAAGAGGCTGTATACATTTTCATTTACCATATTGGCAATTTCCTACCAATTTAGGTTGACCTGAAGAATGAAACACATTCCCCATCATTTATTCAATAGCTGTCTTGCTAGAAGTGCATAGGCATCACTCTCCAATGGCACTTCAACTCCCCACAACCCCACCCATCCTATGGAGTGTAAGGGCTGTACTAAATCCCATTTCCAAAATTCTAGTTCAGACATAAATTATTACATATGAGAATAAGTATTCCCAGTAATGATGATAAGTACAGTGAAACTCCGGATTTCGTACTTAATCTGTTCCAGAAGGTCAGTCTAAATCTGAAACATACGAAAACCAAAGTAATATTTCCCATAAGAAATAATGCAACTACAATTAATCTGTCCTAGACACCCAAAGATATTAACAAAAACATTTTTTAAAGAATAATTATAGTTTTACATAAAGAAAACAATGAGAAATAAATACAAAGAACTAATTTTAATGATAAATGAACATTACATACCTTTATTGAAGACTCTTGTTGGTGTATTGAAGAAGGCGAGGAGGGCAGGAGGAGTTGAGGTTATTGTTTGGAAGGAAAATCCCCCTCCATAAGGCCTTCAGGTATCAAAGCCCTCTCTGGGGTTACTTTCCTTCTTTGTCTTTTACTGGCACTGGACCCTTGCCACACAAAAAAATCTGTCCAGAGAGCTCTGTTTCTGGCGTCTCTTCAAGATTTGCCTAAAATGGGACAAGGTATTGTCACTGAACATGTTCCAGATACGGCTTGTATCAGCTTGGTCAGGGTGATATTTTTAAACAAAAGTTTGCAACTCATTCTACTTTGCACACATGTCCTTAATCACTGAAGAAGGCACCTTCTTTCCTCTCTCTTCCTCCTCCTCTGAAGCAGTTCCTCAGCTGTGGTCTGTTGCTGTTCCAGATGAAGGTCTTGCAGCTCTTTAGTGGTTAGCTCTTCCCTGTGGTCCTCCACCAACTCTTCCACATCCTGGCCACTCACATCCAACCCCATAGACTTTCCCAAAGACAAAAGATTCTGCAACAGGCATAGGATCGACAGGGTCAGCCTCAGACCCTTCAAAATCCTTCTCTTGGACACATTCAGGCCACAGTTTTCTCCAAGCAGAGTTCAAAGTTCTGGAACTCACTTCCTGCCAAGCCTTACCTATAAGGCTATGCAATGGAGGATATTGAAGTGATCCCTCCAGAACTCTCTTATGGTCAGTTCAGTGTCCAAAGTCACTTCAAAGCACCTTTAAAACATTGCTTTGGTGTACAGTTGAAGTTAGAAATGACCTGCTGGTCCATGGGCTGGATGAGAGCAGTGGTGTTAGGAGGCAAGAACTTCACTGTTATAAAACTGAAGTCCCTAAACAATTGATCTTCCAAGTCTGGAGGATGAGCAGGAGCATTGTCCAGTACCAGGAGGCACTTGAGTGGCAATGTATTTTCCAGAAGGTATTTTTTTCACACTCGGGCCAAACACTTCGTGGACCCAGTTAATGAAAATTTACCTCATGATTCATGCCTTATTATTAGGTTTCCACATTACACAAAATTTACTCTTGATGGCATTGTTTTTCTTGAACACTCAGGGATTTTCAGAGTGATAAACCAGCAAAGGCTTCACTTTGAAATCCCCACTAATGTTATCACTGAGCAAAAGAGTTAGCCTATCCTTCATAGGCTTGTGTCCTGGCAGTGCCTTTTCCTCCTGAGTGATGTAGGTCCTCTTTGGCATTTTCTTCCAAAAGAGGCCTGTTTTGTCACAATTGAACACTTGTTTGGGAGGAATCCTTCAGCCACTAGGTGCTCCTTGAATTCATCAATGAATTTTTTGGCCTCACACTTGTCTGAACTTGCAGCCTCACCATGCCTTACAACACTGTGTATGTCACTATGCTTCTTGAATCTGTTGAACCAGCCTTTGCCGGCCTTAAATTCACAAACAGCAGCACTCATTCCAGGCATTTTGTTTATGAGATCCGCATGCAACTGCCTTGCCCCTTCACAAATGATTGACTCCACAATACTATCTCCCACTAACTGTTTTTCGTTGATCCACACCTACAACAACTTCTCCACATCTTCGATTGTTTGTGATCTCTGTTTCATTAGCATATTTACCCCTTTCACAACTTTAGCTTCCTTGATTTCTACTTTCTTTGCCAGGATGTAACAGATTGTTGACTTTGACTTCCCATACATCCTGGCTAGCTCAGCTAAGCATGCGCCACTTTTTTATTTTTCTACAATCTCTTTCTTGAATTCTATTGTTTCTCACCTTCTTTACCAAAGGGCTGGCACTAGGAACTTTCTTTGGGCCCATGGTGGCTTATTTCGCAATCGCAATCATTAAGCAAGCACAAAAATTGCGAAATGTTTCGGATGAATGCTCACTCAACCAGTGACAGAGCCAGACTGAGACATGTATGCATGAGAGTGGCGACATCCCAGGTGAGTGGACACGTCTGATATGTACGATTTCCGGATGGAGGTACGAAATCCGGACCAAAATTTTGCCCGAAAAGTGCTCTAAATCTGAATTGCACAATATTCGGACTGTACAAAAACTGGAGTTCCACTGTATTCCCAAAAATAATAAATATTCACAAAAATGAGAATAATTATTCCTTTATGGGGTTCAATTTTTTTTATTATGCCATTTTGTTTGTTTTGCATAATTTGATAGAGCATTACTTTAAGATTTAGTGTTTCAGCTAGACAAAGGTTGGTGTCATTATTGGCATTAGTGCACTATTTACCAGTTTTTCAACCAATTTTTTGAGATTATTTTTACTTTTCTGATGAACTGTGAAAACTTTTAAACCAAATTTCCTAGCACTTTTAGTAATTATGGTACAGTGGGCCCCTGGATATTGTAGTCGTCTGATTTTGTAATACAGTAGACCGGTGTTTAGCACAATAGTTACGTTCCTGAAAATGCCGTGTTAGATAAAAAATCGTGTTAGATGAACTGAAGAACTTATGGGAAAAATAGGGTTACATTCCTGGGAACCCCCAGAAAGCCACATCTTACAAAAATAAAAGTGAATATGTAGTTGTAGCTCATTGTTGTGATGTATTATGTTGTTTTTACTGCTTAAGACTACAAATGTAACAAAAATAATAGTGTTCCTTACCTTAAATTATGGGTGCTGGTGTTTGTGGATATTGTGAAGAGAGTGGAGAGTTATGCTGTGGCACTACTGGGCTGAGGTGGATGGTAGAGGTTCTGGTACAGAAGTCGATGGTTGTACTGGAGTATCTAACTTTAAGTCACTCAGTAAGTCAGTCAAATCATTCAGTAAGTCAAATCACTCAGTAAGTCAGTCAAATCATTCAGTAAGTCAAGTCACTCAGTAAGTCAGTCAGGTCACTCAGTAAGTCAGTCAAGTCATTCAGTAAGTCAGTCAAGTCATTCAGTATGTCACTCAAATCACTCAGTAAGTCATTCAGTCAAGTCACTCAGTATGTCATTCAGTCAAGTTACTCAGTAAATCAGTCAGGTCACTCAGTAAGTCAGTCATTCATTCAGTAAATCAGCCATTCAGTAAGTCAGTCATTCATTCAGTAAATCAGCCATTCAGTAAGTCAGTCACACAAACTCATGTTTACCTCTTTTTCTGTGTGCAAAGTAACACCTCATTATGGCTACAGGTTATCGCTTGTCTAATATCTTTGTTTCTTTGTTAATTCTAAGACTTAAGTGCTCATACCTTTTCGTGCCACTTTCAACAACACTGGTATGGCTGCTGGGTGTCATGATTGCTTAGCAGATACAAGATAGTGATAAAATATCATAACACAATTCACAAACACAGCTGCCTTGTAGCAGAGAAAGACTGGACACATGTAAATTACGAATGCTGGGATAGTGGAGTGGTGTCTGAGAGTGGCTGGGGATGGCGGGAGGGCTCCCTGGCTGCTCTACAACAAGGCGACTGCTTGAGCAAAAGAGTATTTTTTTTCCTTCCCACAAACTGCACTGTGTTAAATTAATTATATGATGTGTTACATAAAATTGTGTCGCAATTCTTCAATCGTACAATACCTAAATCATGCCAAATAAACTCGTGCTAAATGAGAGTCTACTGTATTCGCAAATTGTAACTTTGTTAAAATATTGGCTCGGTGATCGTCATTGAGCTTGGTAATAGCCATTCGTCTCAAACGCATCCGCACAGCAACAGCGGCCCGACCCTCAGTGTGCCATTGTTTATCAGCCAGTGAGCACGATCCCACGCGTTCATGAGATACATTTCGTATTCCATTCTTTTTAGTGCTTGCAACTGCTAAATAAGCCACCATGGCCCCAAAGAAAGTTACTAGTGCCAGCCAGCCCTTTCGTAAAGGGCTGAGAGAGAGGGGAGAATGTGCCTTCTTCAGTGATTCTGCGATATGTACGATACTAAAGCAGCAGGAGTTGTGATGAATGGTTTGAAAAACCGACAAGTTGAAGATTGAGACAGTTATGCAACATGTGGGAATCTTTATTCAGGAAACGTTTCGCCACACAGTGGCTTCATCAGTCCAATACAAAGTAGAAAGGCGTAAGGAGAGGAGGAGTTTGAGGTAATCAGTCCCTCAGCCTGGGGTCATAATGGATGGTACCACTATGACCCTCACCTCCTCCTGCTTCACCTCACCTCACTACAGTATATAGTCACGTCTAAGGCCCTATGCTGTACATTCTACAAGATTGATGGACTGAACACATCGACTCCAGGCTGAGGGACTAATTACCTCAAACTTTTCTTCTTACGCCAATCTACTTTGTATTGGACTGATGAAGCCACTGTGTGGTGAAACGTTTCCTGAATAAAGATTCTCATATGTTGCATAAGTGTCTCAATCTTCAACTTGTCGATTTTTCAAACCATTCATCACAACCGTCAGACACTGCAGCATCATGGGATCTTGTTACAAAGAATTCTTCAACACTTGTCCAACCTTTGGATGAAGACCTACTTCGACTAGTGGATGGTACCACAATGACCCCACCTCCTCCTGCTTCAACTCACCTCACTACAGTATATAAGCCACGTCTACGGCCCTATGCTGTACATTCTACAAGATTGATGGACTGAACACATCAACTCCAGGCTGAGGGACTGATTACCTCAAACTCCTCCTCTCCTTACGCCTTTCTACTTTGTATTGGACTGATGAAGCCACTGTGTGGCGAAACGTTTCCTGAATAAAGATTCTCATATGTTGCATAAGTGTCTCAATCTGCAGCAGGAGTTGATGAGGGCTATTACCTGGAGTTTACCTGGAGAGAGTTCCGGGGGTCAACGCCCCCGCAGCCCAGTCTGTGACCAGGCCTCCTGGTGGATCAGAGCCTGATCAACCAGGCTGTTACTGCTGGCTGCACGCAAACCAACGTACGAGCCACAGCCCGGCTGGTCAGAAACCGACTTTAGGTGCTTGTCCAGTGCCAGCTTGAAGACTGCCAGGGGTCTGTTGGTAATCCCCCTTATGTATGCTGGGAGGCAGTTGAACAGTCTCAGGCCCCTGACACTTATTGTATGGTCTCTTAACGTGCTAGTGACACCCCTGCTTTTCATTGGGGGGATGTTGCATCGTCTGCCAAGTCTTTTGCTTTTGTAGTGAGTGATTTTCGTGTGCAAGTTCGGTATTAGTCCCTCTAGGATTTTCCAGGCGTATATAATCATGTATCTCTCCCGCCTGCGTTCCAGGGAATACAGGTTCAGGAACCTCAAGTGCTCCCAGTAATTGAGGTGTTTTATCTCCGTTATGCGCGCCGTGAAGGTTCTCTGTACATTTTCTAGGTCAGCAATTTCACCTGCCTTGAAAGGTGCTGTTCGTATCCATCCTGTCATTTTTCTAGCAGATGCGATTGATACAATGTTATGGTCCTTGAAGGTGAGATCCTCCGACATGATCACTCCCAGGTCTTTGACGTTGGTGTTTCGCTCTATTTTGTGGCCAGAATTTGTTTTGTACTCTGATGAAGATTTAATTTCCTCGTGTTTACCATATCTGAGTAATTGAAATTTCTCATCGTTGAACTTCATATTGTTTTCTGCAGCCCACTGAAAGATTTGGTTGATGTCTGCCTGGAGCCTTGCAGTGTCTGCAATGGAAGACATTGTCATGCAGATTCGGGTGTCATCTGCAAAGGAAGACACGGTGCTGTGGCTGACATCCTTGTCTATGTCAGATATGAGGATGAGGAACAAGATGGGAGCAAGTACTGTGCCTTGTGGAACAGAGCTTTTCACCGTAGCTGCCTCGGACTTTACTCTGTTGACTACTACTCTCTGTGTTCTGTTAGTGAGGAAATTATAGATCCATCGACCGACTTTTCCTGTTATTCCTTTAGCATGCATTTTGTGCGCTATTACGCCAGCCAGCGATAAAGTGTAGCATTAACAGTGTAGCAAGTAAGTTAAGTGATTAATCGATAGAAAAAGGACAGCACGAAACTGATTCCTCCAAAGTTGCTGGAGGTATATAGAGCTACTGACTAACACCACTGCTTCTGCTGCCGCCATCACCACAACTTTGTAAGGCTTATCTTTCAGTGGCCCTTATACACCCAACAACAAACACAGCAACACTCGTCACATATGTAATGACATATTTTATTCATTCTACAGTATGTATCATGTTTCTATGTTATTAATATTGTTAATTATGTCATATTAGATGAATTGTGCTAGATAAATAAGGCGTAGAGTTGATATTAGTGTCATATTGAAGGACTATCTTCTCCTGTCTCCCAACACACTTCCCAGCCACCGCCACAGTTCCTAACATGCAGATTCTGAAATTTGGATATAATTCTGTAATTATTACTAGTAACCAGTACGTATATAGTAAACTAATCTTGGCCAGGTACTGAATAGTAAGTTTTCTTGGTGCTGTGAGTACACTAACTTGAATATAGAACTTTTATTTAAATCATTTTTATTTAAATAATTTTAAATCATTTATGTATTTTCCAGGCTAAGGATGCACAAGAAGTATATGAATTGCTATGCATTCTCGATTTCAATAATGTCCGGAAACGCATGTCTGTAATACTTAAAAAAGATGGAAAGATCCGTCTATACTGCAAAGGTGCAGATTCAATTATCTATGAGCGATTAAAGGATGGACAAGATGTTATAAAACGGCTTACTCAGGAACACCTAGATGTAAGTGATACTTGTTTATTAAGAAATTCGTATTTTATGTGCTTAGGCTTTTGATTATAAAGTAGATGATGCAGTTGTTTTTCTTTGCATTGTAACCTATAAATGTAGGATTCTTTAATGAGACATAAGCTCTGTACAGTGCTTGAAAGATTTATAAATAAGAACCTGTACTAAAGGCATTGATATAGAACTCATTTTAAGCATTTATTTTATGATTGTCTGTAAATGAATGAGACATAATTTTTCGATTCATTATATATAAAGTATTGCACAATTAATGAATATTTTACTGTGTAACCATCAACTTTTCTGTAATTCATTGCCTTTGTGACTCCATTTACCAACATTAGAGGCCATATTTCATTTTATTCATTATTTTTATTCCTTTCATTCTCCACATTTTTCTGTTGGCTGAATTTTTGCAGTTAATGTTCCTCCTCGTCATCTGTTTTTTTTAGTTCATTAACTTTCTCTCTCTCACTTTGAACATATTTTCTTAGTTTTATCAACAAGTGTTTCAGGTGCTCTTCAAAAAGCCTAATCCATCAAATTGTTGAAAATTCTGGGCAGATTTTAATGATTCCATCTAATTAATGAATGGAAGACTCCAGAGGAAGCTGTCATATAAAAAAAATAGGCATCCTTAATGTTTTCATTATTTACTGTGTGTTACTCATTTATCTATACTGCTTGATCTAATTTAATTTCTCTTCTAGTGCCTACTACATTATCCAGATATAGCATCATTTATGAATGCATTTCCATATCATACTGTATTTAATTTCAATATACATGTATTTACTAGTGACTGGCTTTGAAACGTGCAAATGTTGCAGGGTTTTGCTGGAGACGGCTTGCGGACATTGTGTCTTGCTTACAAGGACTTAGAAGAAGATTACTTCCAGGTGTGTGACTTACTTCATCTTTTGTTTTTATATTTTTGTAAATATTAGTAGTTATTTTAGAGTGAGACAAACAAGTTAAGAATGGATTTGTCAGTTAAAAACAGAGTAGGGGAGTTAGTCAATGGGGAGCTGGAGGTATTGGGTAGATGGTGGGAATATTTTGAGGAACTTTTAAATGCCAATGATGAAAGGGAGGTGGTAATTTCATGCACTGGCCAGGGAGATATAAGATCTCTTTGGAGTGAAGAAGAGCAGGATGTGAGTGTGGGGGAGGTGCGTGAGGCATTATGCAGAATGAAAGGGAGTAAAGCAGCAGGAACTGACGGGATCATGAAAGAAATGTTAAGAGAAGGGGGGGATATTATGTTGGAGTGGTTGGTATTTTTGTTTAATAAATGTATGAAAGAGGGGAAGGTACCGAGGGATTAGCAGAGAGCATGTATAGTTCCTTTATTTAAAGGGAGGGCGGGACAAAAGAGATTGTAAAAACTACAGGGGAATAAGTTTACCGAGTCCTAGGTAGTAGGTTGGTAGACAGCAGCCGCCCAGGGAGGTGCTACCATCCTGCCAAGTGAGTGTAAAACGGAAGCCTGTAATTGTTTTACACGATGGTAGGATTGCTGGTGTATTTTTTTTTTCTGTCTCATACACATGCAAGATTTCAGGTACGTCTTTCTACTTCTACTTACACTTAGGTCACACTACACATACATGTACAAGCATATATATACACACCCTTCTGGGTTTTCTTCTATTTTCTTTCTAGTTCTTGTTCTTGTTTATTTCCTCTTACCTCCATGGGGAAGTGGAACAGAATTCTTCCTCCGTAAGCCATGTGTGTTGTAAGAGGCGACAAAATGCCGGGAGCAAGGGGCTAGTAACCCCTTCTCCTGTATACATTCCTAATGTACAAGGAGAAACTTTTGTTTTTTATTTTGGGCCATCCTGCCTTGGTGGGATACGGCCGGTGTGTTGAAAGAAAGAAGTAAAGTTTACCGAGTATACCAGGTAAAGTGTACGGTAGGGTTATTATTGAAAGAATTAGAGGTAAGACAGAGAGTAGGATTGCAGATGAGCAAGGAGGCTTTAGAGTGGGTAGGGGATGTGTAGATCAAGTGTTTACATTGAAGCATATATGTGAACAGTATTTAGATAAAGGTAGGGAAGTTTCATTGGTAAAATGAAAGGGGGTAAGGCAGCCGGGATTGATGGGATAAAGATAGAAATGTTAAAAGCAGGTGGGGATATAGTTTTGGAGTGGTTGGTGCAATTATTTAATAAATGTATGGAAGAGGGTAAGGTACCTAGGGATTGGCAGAGAGCATGCATAGTTCCTTTGTATAAAGGCAAAGGGGACAAAAGAGAGTGCAAAAATTATAGGGGGATAAGTCTGTTGAGTATACCTGGTAAAGTGTATGGTAGAGTTATTATTGAAAGAATTAAAAGTAAGACTGAGAATAGGATAGCAGATGAACAAGGAGGCTTTAGGAAAGGTAGGGGGTGTGTGGACCAGGTGTTTACAGTGAAACATATAAGTGAACAGTATTTAGATAAGGCTAAAGAGGTCTTTGTGGCATTTATGGATTTGGAAAAGGCGTATGACAGGGTGGATAGGGGGGCAATGTGGCAGATGTTGCAGGTGTATGGTGTAGGAGGTAGGTTACTGAAAGCAGTGAAGAGTTTTTACGAGGATAGTGAGGCTCAAGTTAGAATACATAGGAAAGAGGGAAATTATTTCCCTGTAAAAGTAGGCCTTAGACAAGGATGTGTGATGTCACCGTGGTTGTTTAATATATTTATAGATGGGGTTGTAAGAGAAGTAAATGCGAGGGTCTTGACAAGAGGCGTGGAGTTAAAAGATAAAGAATCACACATAAAATGGGAGTTGTCACAGTTGCTCTTTGCTGATGACACTGTGCTCTTGGGAGATTCTGAAGAGAAGTTGCAGAGATTGGTGGATGAATTTGGTAGGGTGTGCAAAAGAAGAAAATTAAAAGTGAATACAGGAAAGAGTAAGGTTATGAGGATAACAAAAATATTAGGTGATGAAAGATTGGATATCAGATTGGAGGGAGAGAGTATGGAGGAGGTGAATGTATTCAGATATTTGGGAATGGACGTGTCAGCGGATGGGTCTATGAAGGATGAGGTGAATCATAGAATTGATGAGGGGAAAAGGGTGAGTGATGCACTTAGGAGTCTGTGGAGACAAAGAACTTTGTCCTTGGAGGCAAAGAGGGGAATGTATGAGAGTATAGTTTTACCAACACTCTTATATGGGTGTGAAGCATGGGTGATGAATGTTGCAGTGAGGAGAAGGCTGGAGGCAGTGGAGATGTCATGTCTGAGAGCAATGTGTGGTGTGAATATAATGCAGAGAATTTGTAGTTTGGAAGTTAGGAGGAGGTGCAGGATTACCAAAACTGTTGTCCAGAGGGCTGAGGAAGGGTTGTTGAGGTGGTTCGGACATGTAGAGAGAATGGAGCGAAACAGAATGACTTCAAGAGTGTATCAGTCTGTAGTGGAAGGAAGGCGGGGTAGGGGTCGGCCTAGGAAAGGTTGGAGGGAGGGGGTAAAGGAGGTTTTGTGTGCGAGGGGTTTGGACTTCCAGCAGGCGTGCGTGAGCGTGTTTGATAGGAGTGAATGGAGACGAATGGTTTTTAATACTTGACGTGCTGTTGGAGTGTGAGCAAAGTAACATTTATGAAGGGGTTCAGGGAAACTGGCAGGCCGGACTTGAGTCCTGGAGATGGGAAGTACAGTGCCTGCACTCTGAAGGAGGGGTGTTAATGTTGCAGTTTAAAAACTGTAGTGTAAAGCACCCTTCTGGCAAGACAGTGATGGAGTGAATGATGGTGAAAGTTTTTCTTTTTTGGGCCACCCTGCCTTGGTGGGAATCGGCCAGTGTGATAATAAAAAAAAAAAAAATAAGTTTCATTGCATTTATGGATTTAGAAAAGGCATGTGATAGAGTGGATACAGGTGCAATGTGGCAGATGTTACAAGTACAGATGTTACAAGTACAGTGGTCCCTCGCTTTTCGTAGTTCCTGGCAATCGTAAAATTTGCCAATCATAGGGGTATTTTCGTATAAACATGGACTCGCTTTTCATAGGTTGACTCGCGAGTTGTAGTTCATCCGGGACGCGTACCCATGGCGTGAGCCAGGGTGGCAGCCAGTCTGGCATTGTTTACCAGTGAGCGAAGGTCCCCTCACGTGCTCCAGCGAAATATTTCATAATATTCCATTTATTTTAGTGCTTGCGAGTACTAAATAAGCTACCATGGCTCCAAAGAAAGCTCCTAGTGCCAAGCCTGTGGTAAAGAAGGTGAGAAATATGATTGAATTTAAGAAAACCATCATTGAACAATATGAAAGTGGTACAAGTGTGGCCGAACTGCCCAGGATGTACGTATAAGAAACCCTACACAACCTTATGTTCCATAGTGGCCAAGAAAAATGAAATAAAGGATGCTGTTGTTTCAAAGGGAGTAACTATGCTGACAAAAATGAGATCACCAGTACTGGAAGAGGTTGAGAAGTTATTATTGGTGTGGATAAATGAGAAACAATTAGCAGGAGATACTCTTATGACTTCGTTTATTTGTGAAAAGGCTAGGCAGTTGCATGAAGATTTGGTAAAGAAATTGCCTGCAAATAGTGGTGAAGTGAGTGAATTTAAGGACAGCAAAGGCTGGTTTGAGAGATTTAAGAACCGTACTGGCATACACAGTGTGGTAAGGCATGGTGAGGCTGCCAGTTTGGACCACAAGGCAGCTGAAAAATATGTGCATGAATTCCAGGAGTACATAAACAGTGAAGGACTGAAACCTGAACAATTGTTCAATTGTGACAAAACAGGCCTCTTTTGGAAGAAAATGCCAAAGAGGACCTTCATTACACAAGAGGAAAAGGCAATGCCAGGACATAAGCCTATGAAAGACAGGCTGACGCTAATGTTCTGTGCTAATGCTAGTGGGGATTTCAAAGTGAAGCCATTACTAGTGTACCATTCTGAAAATCCCAGAGTGTTCAGGAAAAACAATGTTATGAAGAGTATATTGTGTGTGTTTTGGAAATCTAATAGTAAGGCAAGGGTCACGAGGGAAATTTTCGTCGAGTGGTTCAATGAAGTGTTTGGCCCTAGTGTGAAGGAGTATCTCCTGGAAAAGAAATTGGATCTCAAGTGCGTGCTAGTAATGGACAATGCACCTGCTCATCCTCCAAACTTGGATGACCTAATTTTCGAGGAGTTTGGGTTCATCACAGTAAAGTTCTTGCCCCCGAATACCACTCCTCTCCTCCAACCCATGGACCAGCAGGTTATTGCAAACTTTAAAAAACTCTACACAAAAGCAATGTTTCACAGGTGCTTGACTGTGACCACAGACACTCACTTGACCCTAAGGGAATTTTGGAGAGAACACTTCAGCATCCTCCACTGCATAACCCTTATAGGTATGGCTTGGGAGGGAGTGACTACCAGGACTTTGAACTCTGCCTGGAGAAAATTGTGGCCAGATTGTGTTGACAAGAGGGATTTTGAAGGATCTGGGACTGACCCTAATGAGCCTATGTCTGTTGTAAAGTCAATTGTGGCACTGGGGAGTTCCATGGGGTTGGATGTGAGTTTGGAGGATGTGGAAGAATTGGTGGAAGACCACAGTGAAGAGCTCACCACTGAGGAGCTGCAAGAGCTTCAGCAGGAAGAGCAACACATCGCAGCTCAGAATCTTGCTGCAGAGGAGGAGGAAGAGAGATGGAAGAAGGTGCCTTCTTCAGAAATTAAAGAGATTTTTACTATGTGGGGTAAAATGGAAAGCTTTATGGAGAAACATCACCCTAACAAGGTTGTTGCAAGCCAGGTTGGCAACATGTACAGTGACAAAGTCTTGGGCCATTTTAGGGAAGTGTTAAAGAGATGCCAGAAACAGAGCTCTCTCCACAGTTATTTTGTGAGACAGGACTCCAGTGACTCTCAAGGTGGTCCTAGTGGCATTAAGAAACAGAGAAGAGAAGCAACCCCAGAAAAGCAAATGGTACCTGAGGTGTTGATGGAAGGGGATTCCCCTTCCAAACTATAAACAATCCACTCTCTCTCCTCCTCCAGTCTCCCATACACTAAGAAGAATCTCCAATAAAGGTAAGTGTTATGCTGTTAATGTTTCATTCATCATTTCCCATTGTATTGTTTATGTACTACATGTATATTTCATGTTAAAAATTTTTTTGTTTTAATACTTCTGGGTGTCAGGAACGGATTAGTTGTATTTACATTATTTCTTATGGGGAAAATTGGTTCATAAATCGTAAATTTCGTTTATAGTAACGGCTCCAGGAACGGATTAATTACGAACAACGAGGGACCACTGTATATGGAATAGCCAGTAAGTTACTAAATGCTGTAAAGAGTTTTTATGGGGATAGTGAGGCTCAGGTAAAAGTAGGTCTTAGACAGGAATGTGTAGTGTCACCATGGTTGTTTAATATATTTATAGATGGGGTTGTGAAAGAAGTAAATGCTAGGGTGTTGGGGAGAGGGGTGGGATTAAATTATGGGGAATCAGGTACAAAACGGGAGTTGACACGGTTACTGTTTGCTGATGATACCGTGCTTATGGGGAATTCTAAAGAAAAGTTGCAAAGGTCAGTGGACGAGTTTGGGAGGGTGTGCAAGGGTAGAAAGTTGAAAGTGAACATAGATAATAGATAAGAGTAAAGTGATGAGGGTATCAAATGATTTAGATAAAGAAAAATTGGATATCACATTGGAGAGAGAGAGTATGGAAGAAGTAACTGTTTTCAGATATTTGGGAGTTGAAGTGCCAGTGGATGGGTTTAATTATAGAATTGATAAAGGAAAAAAGGCGAGTGGTGTGTTGAGGTATTTGTGTAGACAAAAAATGTTATCCATGGAGTCAAAGAAGGGAATGTATGAAAGTGTAGTGGTACCCACACTCTTATATGAGTGTGAAGCTTGGGTTGTAGATGCTGCAGCAAGGAGGTGGTTGGAGGCAGTGGAGATGTCCTGCCTAAGGGCAATGTGTGGTGTAAATATTATGCAGAGAATTCAGAGTGTGGAAATTAGGAAATGTGGAGTTAATAAAAGTATTAGTCAGAGGGCTGAAGAGAGGTTGCTGAGGTGGTTTGGCCATTTAGAGAGAATGGATCAAAGTACATGTAGAATGACTTGGAGAGCATATAAGTCTGTAGGGGAAGGAAGGCTGGGTAGGAGTTGTCCTCAAAAAAGTTGGAGGGAGGGGGAAAAGGAGGTTTAGTGGGCGAGGGGCTTGGACTTTTAGCAAACATGCATAAGTGTATTAGATAGGAGTGAATGGAGACGAATGGTTTTTGGGACATGATGAGCTGTTGGAGTGTGAGCAGGGTAATATTTAGTGCAGGGATTCAAGGAAACCGGTTATTTTTATATAGCCGGACTTGAGTACCAGAAATGGGAAGTACAGTGCGTGCGCTTTAAAGGAGGGGTTTGGGATATTGGCAGTTTGGAGGAATATGTTATGTATCTTTATATAGGCTTCTAAACTGTTGTATCTGGGTGCTTCTGCACCCATAATCCATTTCCCACCGAGGCAGGGTGACCCAAAAAGAAGGAAAATCCCCAAAAAGAAAAACTTTCACCATCATTCACTCCATCACTGTCTTGCCAGAAGGGTGCTTTACACTACAGTTTTTAAACTGCAACATTAACACCCCTCCTTCAGAGTGCAGGCACTGTACTTCCCATCTCCAGGACTCAAGTCCAGCCTGCCGGTTTCCCTGAACCCCTTCATAAATGTTACTTTGCTCACACTGCAACAGCACGTCAAGTATTAAAAACCATTTGTCTCCATTCACTCCTATCAAACACGCTCACGCACGACTGCTGGAAGTCCAAGCCCCTTGCACACAAAACCTCCTTTACCCCCTCCCTCCAACCTTTCCTAGGCCGACCCCTACCCCGCCTTCCTTCCACTACAGACTGATACACTCTTGAAGTCACTCTGTTTCGCTCCAGTCTCTCTACATGTCTGAACCACCTCAACAACCCTTCCTCAGCCCTCTGGACAACAGTTTTGGTAATCCCGCACCTCCTCCTAACTTCCAAACTACGAATTCTCTGCATTATATTCACACCTCACATTGCCCTCAGACATGACTTCTCCACTGCCTCCAGCCTTCTCCTCGCTGCAACATTCATCACCCATGCTTCACACCCATATAAGAGCATTGGCAAAACTATACTCTCATACATTCCCCTCTTTGCCTCCAAGGACAAAGTTCTTTGTCTCCACAGACTCCTAAGTGCACCACTCACCCTTTTCCCCTCATCAATTCTATGATTCACCTCATCTTTCATAGACTCATCTGCTGACATGTCCACTCCCAAATATCTGAATACATTCACCTCCTCCATACTCTCTCCCTCCAAGCTGATATCCAATCTTTCATCACCTAATCATTTTGTTATCCTCATAACCTTACTCTTTCCTGTATTCACTTTTAATTTTCTTCTTTTGCACACCCTACCAAATTCATCCACCAATCTCTGCAACTTCTCTTCAGAATCTCCCAAGAGCACAGTGTCATCAGCAAAGAGCAACTGTGACAACTCCCACTTTATATGTGATTCTTTATCTTTTAACTCCACGCCTTTTGCCAAGAGCCTCGCATTTTCTTCTCTTACAACCCCATCTATAAATATATTAAACAACCATGGTGACATCACACATCCTTGTCTAAGGCCTACTTTTACTGGGAAAAAATTTCCCTCTTTCCTACATACTCTAACTTGAGCCTCACTATCCTAGTAAAAACTCTTCACTGCTTTCAGTAACCTACCTCCTACACCATACACCTGCAACATCTGCCACATTGCTCCCCAATCCACCCTGTCATACGCCTTTTCCAAATCCATAAATGCCACAAAGACCTCTTTAGCCTTATCTAAATACTGTTCACTTATATGTTTCACTGTAAACACCTGGTCCACACACCCCCTACCTTTCCTAAAGCCTCCTTGTTCATCTGCTATCCTATTCTCCGTCTTACTCTTAATTCTTTCAATAATAACTCTACCATACACTTTACCAGGTATACTCAACAGACTTATCCCTCTATAATTTTTGCACTCTCTTTTATCCCCTTTGCCTTTATACAAAGGAACTATGCATGCTCTCTGCCAATCCCTAGGTACCTTACCCTCTTCCATACATTTATTAAATAATTGCACCAACCACTCCAAAACTATATCCCCACCTGCTTTTAACATTTCTATCTTTATCCCTTTCATTTTACCTACTGCCTCACGAACTTCCCCCACACTCACAACTGGCTCTTCCTCACTCCTACAAGATGTTATTCCTCCTTGCCCTATACACGAAATCACAGCTTCCCTATCTTCATCAACATTTAACAATTCCTCAAAATAATCCCTCCATCTTCCCAATACCTCTAACTCTCCATTTGAGTTATGGCATTTTATTTATGAACATGTTTCATCCAGCAGGTACTTTTTACTTACTGACAACATGTTTAATAAAAACTAGACAAGCATTTAATAAAAACATTGAGAGATTAGTTGATTTAATGTGATATACTGTAATTAAAGTATGGAGCTTACTTCATAAAATTCTTCCTTTAGAACTGGAAGACTCGACACCATGAAGCTGCAATATCATTAGATTCAAGAGAAGATAAACTTGCTGCGATCTATGAAGAAATAGAAAATGATCTAATACTTTTAGGTAAGTTTAAAGAAATTATATTTTAATTTTCAAGATGAACACAAGTTATTTGTCTGAAATGAAGAGAGACCTGCAAACTCAAATATATAATTGCAAAGTTAATTATGCCTAGACTATACTTAGCTTTATCAAAAGAACCCTAAAGTGTAGGTGTAACTTTCCCAACAAGTACACTTATGGAGCTAGTGCATAAGAATGCACCTGGTACACTTGCCATCAGGGTTTAGCAAAAAACAAAAAAGGCAAGTCAAAGCAGTAAGTGTCAAGGAATTAATGTGCAGAATAGATGATTTGTGAATTTTCTTTGTTACAAACCGTACTTGAGGTAAACTGGATATCTTGACACAATCTTCAATCATTCTAACTGTCTCTTATGACTTCATAAATAATTTTTGTGTCTCTTGCTAAACATTTGTAAATGTAAGGTTATGTTCAGGAGTATCAGTATTTTTAAAGCATTAATAAATTTTTACTAGAATAGCTATAATTCAGCTGGCACTTGGTGACTAGCACACAGTAAGTCTTCACTTAATGCTTTCAAGGAAAAAATCAAATTTAATAAACTGAGATTTTTTACCCACTAATTACCAACCAACTAGTACATTACCTTGCTCAAACTGCTTAGAAAAGTTCTTTAGTGTTCAAGTGAATTAGCTTTGAAAACTCATGGTAATTATTAATTGCTTTTTATTGTAGTCTGAATTATGGCTGTCCCTTGATGAAACTTACCTATCTGCTCTGTTTTCTCAATTTCAGTGTTCTATATTTTATTTTTGTTGCCAAAAACACAAGGTGATCTACAAGGCTAAAGTTCTTTTCAAATCGCTCAACTTCTTTCATCTCCATAATGTTCTCTGTTCCATTTTCCTGCTACTGTCTCAACATCTCCCTTATTCATATACATTATTTGTATTTCCCTTCTACCCTTTCACTTGAATGTGCTTGTGGAAGATAATACTTGTGTTGCATCACTTCAAGATTTGTTACCTTAATGAAAACATTCTCAGATTTTTCTTTTTCAATTAGTCGGCCGTCCCCCACCGAGGCAGGGTGACCCAAAAAGAAAGAAAATCCCCAAAAAGAAAATACTTTCATCATCATTCAACACTTTCACCTCACTCACACATAATCACTGTTTTTGCAGAGGTGCCAAGAATACAACAGCTCAGAAGCATATACATTTAAAGATTTACATATGTTACATATAAAGATACATTGCATATCCCTCCAAACTGCCAATATCCAGAACCCCTCCTTTAGAGTGCAGGCATTGTACGTACTTCCCATTTCCAGGACTCAAGGCCGGCTATATAAAAATAACCGGTTTCCCTTAATCCCTGCACTAAGTATTACCCTGCTCACACTCCAACAGCTCGTCAGGTCCCAAATACCATTCGTCTCCATTCACTTCTATCGAACACGCTCACGCACGCTTGCTGGAAGTCCAAGCCCCTCACCCACAAAACCTCCTTTACCCCTTCCTTCCAACCTTTTTGTGGACGCCCCCTACCCCGCCTTCCTTCCCCTACAGATTTATACGCTCTTCACGTCATTCTACTTTGATCCATTCTCTCTAAATGACCAAACCACCTCAACAACCCCTCTTCAGCCCTTTGACTAACAATTTTATTAACTCCACACCTTCTCCTAATTTCCACACTCCGAATTCTCTGCATAATATTTACACCACACATTGCCTTTAGACAGGATATCTCCACTGCCTCCAACCTCCTCCTCGCTGCAGCATTTACAACCCAAGCTTCACACCCATATAAGAGTGTTGGTACTACTATACTTTCATACATTCCCTTCTTTGCCTCCATGTACAGTGGACCCCCGCATACCGTTGGCATCACATAACGTTAAATCTGCATACCGATACATTTTATCGCTAAGATTTTGCCTCGCATACCGCTAAAAAACCCGCTCAACGCTATTCGTCCGAGATGCATCTAATGTGCGGCCTGAGCCAGCCTCACATGTTCCGCCGGTGGCATTGTTTACAAGCCAGCCTCCGCGGTGACATCCAAGCATACAATCGGAACATTTCGTATTATTACAGCGTTTTTGGTGATTTTATCTGCAAAATAAGTGACCATGGGCCCCAAGAAAGCTTCTAGTGCCAACCCTGTGGTAAAAAGGGTGAGAAATATTATCGAAATACTGTGGTACCATGGTCAACTGCTGATGCTGCTGCTGCTGTAGCACCGTCAGCTGCTGCTGCTGCTGCTGTACCACCATCAGCTGCTGCTGCTGCTGTAGTACCATCTGCTGCTGCTGTAGCACCGTCTGCTGCTGCTGTAGCACCGTCAGCTGCTGCTGCACTGTCAGCTGCTGCTGCTGCTGTAGCACTGTCAGCTGCTGCTGCTGCTGCTGTAGTACCGTCAGCTACTGCTGCTGCTGCTGTAGTACCGTCTGCTGCTGCTGTAGCACTGTCAGCTGCTGCTGTAGCACTGTCAGCTGCTGCTGCTATAGCACTGTCAGCTGCTGCTGCTGCTGCTGCTGCTGTAGCACTGTCAGCTGCTGCTGCTGCACTGTCAGCTGCTGCTGCACTGTCAGCTGCTGCTGCTGCTGTAGCACTGTCAGCTGCTGCTGCTGCACTGTCAGCTGCTGCTGTAGCACTGTCAGCTGCTGCTGCTGCTGCTGTAGCACTGTCAGCTGCTGCTGTACCACCGTCAGCTGCTGCTGCTGCTGTAGTACCATCTGCTGCTGCTGTAGCACTGTCAGCTGCTGCTGTACCACCGTCAGCTGCTGCTGCTGCTGTAGTACCGTCTGCTGCTGCTGTGGCACCGTCTGCTGCTGCTGTAGCACCGTCTGCTGCTGCTGTAGCACTGTCAGCTGCTGCTGTAGCACTGTCAGCTGCTGCTGCTGCTGCTGCTGTAGCACTGTCAGCTGCTGCTGCTGCTGCTGTAGCACTGTTGTTGGTGTGGCTTATTGAGAATACCAAGAAACAATTAACCCCAGAGGGTTAGCCACCCAGGATAACCCAAAAAAGTCAGTGTCATCGAAGACTGTCTAACTTATTTCCATAGGGGTCCTTAATCTTGTCTCCCAGGATGCAACCCACACCAGTCGACTAACACCCAGGTGAACAGGGAAAAATGCCTGGAACTAGTGCTCATATTGGTGAATTTAAAGCCAGCAAAGGTTGGTTTGAGAGATTTAAGAATCGTAGTGGCATACACAGTGTGATAAGGCCTGTTCTGGAAGAAAATGCCAAACAGGACCTACAGTACTCAGGAGGAAAAGGCACTCCCAGGACACAGTGTCTCATCAGTCATTGCTGCATCTTCAATAAAGGTAAGTGTCATTTATTCTTCATTTAGTAGAGTAGTACATGCACAATATATATTGTGCATGTACTACTATACTATTGTGCATGTACTACTATACTATTATGCATGTATCCTTCTCTTTGTGTGTAGGAAAATGTATATTTCATGTGGTAAAAAATTTTTTTTCATACTTTTGGGTGTCTTGCACGGATTAATTTGATTTCCATTATTTCTTATGGCGAAAATTCATTCGCATAACGATAATTTCGCATAACAATGAGCTCTCAGGAATGGATTAATATCGTTATGCGGGGGTCCACTGTATAACGTTTTTTGTCTCCACATATACCTCAACGCACCACTCGCCTTTTTTCCCTCATCAATTCTATGATTAACCTCATCCATCATAAATCCATCTGCCAACACGTCAACTCCCAAATATCTGAAAACATTCACTTCTTCCATACTCCTCATTCCCAATTTGATATCCAATTTTTCTTTATCTAAATCATTTGATACCCTCATCACCCTACTCTTTTCTATGTTCACTTTCAACTTTCTACCTTGACACACACTCCCAAACTCTTACACTAACCGTGGCAATTTTTCTTTAGAATCTCCCATAAGCACAGTATCATCAGCAATAAGTAACTGTGTCAATTCCCATTTTGTATTTGATTCCCCATAATTTAATCCTACCCCTCTCCCAAACACCCTAGTATTTACTTCTTTTACAACCCCATCTATAAATATATTAAACAACCATGGTGACATTACACATCCCTGTCTAAGACCTACTTTTACCGGGAAGTAGTCTCCCTCTCTTCTACACACCCCAACCTGAGCCCTACCATCCTCAAAAACTCTTTTCAGCATTTAGTAACTTACCACTTATTCCATATACTTGCAACATCTGCCACATTGCTCCCTATCCGCTCTATCATATGCCTATTCTAAATCCATAAATGCAATAAAAACTTCCCTACCTTTATTTAAATACTGTTCACATATATGCTTCAATGTAAACACTTGATCTACACATCTCCTACCCGCTCTAAAACCTCCTTGCTCATCCACAGTCCTACATTCTGTCTTACCTCTAATTCTTTCAATAATAACCCTGCCGTACACTTTTCCTGGTAAACTCAGTAAACTTATTCCTCTATAATTTTTACAATCTCTTTTGCCCCTCTTCCCTTTATATAAAGGGACTATACATGCTCTCCGCCAATCCCTAGGTACCTTCCCCTCTTTCATACATTTATTAAACAAAAATACCAACCACTCCAACACTATATCCCCCTGCTTTTAACATTTCTGTCATGATCCCGTCAGTTCCAGTTGCTTTACCCCCTTTCATTCTATGTAATGCCTCACACACCTCCCCCATACTCACATCTCAGATATGCCAGGTAAATTAAATTATTTATTTTTTCAACCATTTGGCCATCTTCCACCTAGGTAGGGTGACCCATGAAGAAAGAAAAAATCCCCAAAACGAAAATACTTTCATCATTATTCAACACTTTCACCTCACTCATACACAATCACTGTTTTTGCAGAGGCACCCAAATACAACAGTTTAGAAGCATATATAAAGATACAGTATAAAAAGTGACCTGAAATAATATAATAAACCAAACCACGAGCTGGGATAGAACCCACGATCAGACACTCTAAACTCCATATAGAATATAACATCAGGGCCCCGATTATATATATACCGTCCTATTGCACATCCCTCCAAACTGCCGTTATCCCAAACCCCTCCTTTAAAGTGCAGGCATTGTACTTCCCATTTCCAGAACTCAAGTCCAGCTATATAAAAACAACCGGTTTAAAAATTATTAATTTCCCTGAATCTCTTCACTAAATATTACCCTGCTCACACTCCAACAGCTCGTCAGGTCCCAAAAACCATTCGTCTCCATTCACTCCCATCTAACACGCTCGTGCACACTTGCTGGAAGTCCAAGCCTCTCGCCCACAAAACCTCCTTTACCTTCTCCCTCCAACCTTTTTGAGGATGACCCCTACCCCGCCTTCCTTCCCCTACAGATTTATACGCTCTCCATGTCATTGTGCTTTGATCCATTCTCTCTAAATGACCAAATCATCTCAACAACCCCTCTTCAGCCCTCTGGCTAATACTTTTAACTCAACAACTCCTAATTTCCACTCTTCGAATTCACTGCATAATATTTACACCACACATTGCCCATCTAAATCATTTGATACCCTCATCAACTTATTCTTATCTGTGTTCACTTTCAACTTTCTACCTTTACACACACTCTCAAACTCGTCCACTAACCTTTGCAACTTTTCTTTAGAATCACCCATAAGCACAGTATCATCAGCAAAAAGTAACTGTGTAAAAATACATATTTATGTTGCTGATGTTACAGCCTGACTAATAGAACTATATTTTATATGTTCTGTAAATTTAAGTAAGGTATTTTGTCTGTTTTGCTGAATAATAAAATAGTTAACATATTAGGAGTTTGCATGATCAGTTTTCATTGTTTTCCTTGGAAAGAAAGTGAATCTTAAGTGAGGCCATCTTTGTTTCTGACTGCCACACCAGGTCAAGGTGAAGAATGGCTCATGGCAGCAGCATTGTCTTTACACACTCCATGAGCGGAAGTGTGATTTAACATGCTTTATTAATATTATACCTAGAAATATTTTATGTATTTTTTTCTTTCAATAAACTGGGCATATCCCACTGAGGTAGGGTGATCTAAAAAGAAAAATGAAAGTTTTTTTTTGTGTGTGTTTTTTATTGTAAATAAATACTACAATAAATAACATTCTTAACCCCTTCACTGTTATCCCTTGAAGTTTAAAGCCCCCTTCTCTGTAGCAATTAAAATAAAATCTGAAAAAAAAAAAAATCATTTTTCCTGGTAGTAAATAAACAGAATGAAAATCGAATCATTATTTATTGAAATATGAAGGCACAAAGTTGGAGGTCATTGACTTTGTGATGGCAACATTAGTGTTGCCACATGTTGCATATTAATATATTTTCTTCTTTTTCCCACCTTTTCTCACATTTTCAGATTTTTTGGTTTGGTATAACTACTGTGAGCTAGAACTTTCACTTCGTGCTCAATTTTGGTTAAGCCTTATTATATATAATATTTTTTTTTTCCAACAAACCGGCCGTATCCCACCAAGGCAGGGTGGCGCAAAAATAAAAACGAAAGTTTCTCTTTTTTTTAGTAATTTATTCAGGAGAAGGGGTTACTAGCCCCTTGCTCCCGGCATTTTAGTCGCCTCTTACAACACGCATGGCTTACGGAGGAAGAATTCTGTTCCACTTTCCCATGGAGATAAGAGGAAATAAACAAGAACAAGAACTAGAAAGAAAATAGAAGACAACCCAGTGGGGGTGTGTATATATATCTTTCTTTCAACACACCGGCCGTATCCCACCGAGGCGGGGTGGCCCAAAAGGAAAAACGAAAGTTTCTCCTTTTTTTTTTTATTTTTATTTTTTTTATTATCACACCGGCCGATTCCCACCAAGGCAGGGTGGCCCGAAAAAGAAAAACTTTCACCATCATTCACTCCATCACTGTCTTGCCAGAAGGGTGCTTTACACTACAGTTTTTAAACTGCAACATTAACACCCCTCCTTCAGAGTGCAGGCACTGTACTTCCCATCTCCAGGACTCAAGTCCGGCCTGCCGGTTTCCCTGAATCCCTTCATAAATGTTACTTTGCTCACACTCCAACAGCACGTCAAGTATTAAAAACCATTTGTCTCCATTCACTCCTATCAAACACGCTCATGCATGCCTGCTGGAAGTCCAAGCCCCTCGCACACAAAACCTCCTTTACCCCCTCCCTCCAACCCTTCCTAGGCCGACCCCTACCCCGCCTTCCTTCCACTACAGACTGATACACTCTTGAAGTCATTCTGTTTCGCTCCATTCTCTCTACATGTCCGAACCACCTCAACAACCCTTCCTCAGCCCTCTGGACAACAGTTTTGGTAATCCCGCACCTCCTCCTAACTTCCAAACTACGAATTCTCTGCATTATATTCACACCACACATTGCCCTCAGACATGACATCTCCACTGCCTCCAGCCTTCTCCTCGCTGCAACATTCATCACCCACGCTTCACACCCATATAAGAGCGTTGGTAAAACTATACTCTCATACATTCCCCTCTTTGCCTCCAAGGACAAAGTTCTTTGTCTCCACAGACTCCTAAGTGCACCACTCACTCTTTTTCCCTCATCAATTCTATGATTCACCTCATCTTTCATAGACCCATCCGCTGACACGTCCACTCCCAAATATCTGAATACGTTCACCTCCTCCATACTCTCTCCCTCCAATCTGATATTCAATCTTTCATCACCTAATCTTTTTGTTATCCTCATAACCTTACTCTTTCCTGTATTCACCTTTAATTTTCTTCTTTTACACACCCTACCAAATTCATCCACCAATCTCTGCAACTTCTCTTCAGAATCTCCCAAGAGCACAGTGTCATCAGCAAAGAGCAGCTGTGACAACTCCCACTTTGTGTGTGAATCTTTATCTTTTAACTCCACGCCTCTTGCCAAGACCCTCGCATTTACTTCTCTTACAACCCCATCTATAAATATATTAAACAACCACGGTGACATCACACATCCTTGTCTAAGGCCTACTTTTACTGGGAAAAAATTTCCCTCTTTCCTACATACTCTAACTTGAGCCTCACTATCCTCGTAAAAACTCTTCACTGCTTTCAATAACCTACCTCCTACACCATACACTTGCAACATCTGCCACATTGCCCCCCTATCCACCCTGTCATACGCCTTTTCCAAATCCATAAATGCCACAAAGACCTCTTTAGCCTTATCTAAATACTGTTCACTTATGTGTTTCACTGTAAACACCTGGTCCACACACCCCCTACCTTTCCTAAAGCCTCCTTGTTCATCTGCTATCCTATTCTCCGTCTTACTCTTAATTCTTTCAATTATAACTCTACCATACACTTTACCAGGTACACTCAACAGACTTATCCCCCTATAATTTTTGCACTCTCTTTTATCCCCTTTGCCTTTATACAAAGGAACTATGCATGCTCTCTGCCAATCCCTAGGTACCTTACCCTCTTCCATACATTTATTAAATAATTGCACCAACCACTCCAAAACTATATCCCCACCTGCTTTTAACATTTCTATCTTTATCCCATCAATCCCGGCTGCCTTACCCCCTTTCATTTTACCTACTGCCTCACGAACTTCCCCCACACTCACAACTGGCTCTTCCTCACTCCTACAAGATGTTATTCCTCCTTGCCCTATACACGAAATCACAGCTTCCCTATCTTCATCAACATTTAACAATTCCTCAAAATATTCCTTCCATCTTCCCAATACCTCTAACTCTCCATTTAATAACTCTCCTCTCCTATTTTTTTTTGACAAATCCATTTGTTCTCTAGGCTTTCTTAACTTGTTAATCTCACTCCAAAACTTTTTCTTATTTTCAACAAAATTTGTTGATAACATCTCACCCACTCTCTCATTTGCTCTCTTTTTACATTGCTTCACCACTCTCTTAACTTCTCTCTTTTTCTCCATATACTCTTCCCTCCTTGCATCACTTCTACTTTGTAAAAACTTCTCATATGCTAACTTTTTCTCCCTTACTACTCTCTTTACATCATCATTCCACCAATCGCTCCTCTTCCCTCCTGCACCCACTTTCCTGTAACCACAAACTTCTGCTGAACACTCTAACACTACATTTTTAAACCTACCCCATACCTCTTCGACCCCATTGCCTATGCTCTCATTTGCCCATCTATCCTCCAATAGCTGTTTATATCTTACCCTAACTGCCTCCTCTTTTAGTTTATAAACCTTCACCTCTCTCTTCCCTGATGCTTCTATTCTCCTTGTATATATTACATTTAGTAATATATACAGGAGAAGAGGTTACTAGCCCCTTGCTCCCGGCATTTTAGTTGCCTCTTACAACACGCATGGCTTACGGAGGAAGAATTCTGTTCCACTTTCCCATGGAGATAAGAGGAAATAAACAAGAACAAGAACTAGAAAGAAAATAGAAGACAACCCAGTGGGGGTGTGTATATATATATATATATATATATATGCTTGTACATGTATGTGTAGTGTGACCTAAGTGTAAATAGAGGTAGCAAGACGTACCTGAAATCTTGCGTGTTTATGAGACAGAAAAAAGGACACCAGCAATCCTTTCTTTCTTTCAACGCACCAGCCGTATCCCACTGAGGTGGGGTGGCCCAAAAAGAAAAACTGAAGTTTCTTGTTTTAAATTTAGTAATATATACAGGAGAAGGGGTTACTAGCCCCTTGCTCCCGGCATTTTAGTCGCCTCTTACAACACGCATAGCTTATGGAGGAAGAATTCTGTTCCACTTCCCCATGGAGATAAGAGGAAATAAACAAGAACAAGAACTAGAAAGAAAATAGAAGAAAACCCAGAGGAGTGTGTATATATATGCTTATACATGTATGTGTTCTAGGTAGTAAACAGCAACCGCCCAGGGAGGTACTACCGTCCTGCCAAGCGAGTGTAAAACTGAAGCCTGTAATTGTTTTACACGATGGTAGGATTGCAGGTGTCTTTTTTTTTTCTGTCTCATACATATGTGAGCGGAATGTGAACCACTGTGAGCAGCCATGCTTCAAGAAGTTCTATACACTGCAACATTTCTAATAACATTACCAGTGCCTGACACACATAAGAACATAAGAATGTAGAAACACTGCAGAAGGCCTACTGGCCCATACGAGGCAGGTCCTTATCAAAACAATCTCTACCTAAAGCCACCCAAGAAATAACTCCCGTACTCCATGACACCAATCAAACCCAGCCCCTCCCACTCATATATTTGTCCAGTCTCTTCTTAAAGCTACCCAAGGTCCTAGCCTCTATCACCCCACTAGGAAGACTGTTCGACGCATCTACAACTCTGTTAGAAAACCAGTACTTACCTATGTCCTTTCTAAATCTAAATTTATCCAACTTATATCCATTATTTCTGGTTCTTATCTGGTTCGACACCCTCAGTACTTTATTAATATCTCCCTTGTTTATGCCTGTCATCCACTTATACACTTCAATGATATCTCCTCTCATTCTACGCCTCTCCAGAGAATGGAGATTTATGGCTTTAAGTCTATCTTGCAAAGTAAAAGGACACAAGTGCAACTAATGTGACATTATGGCAACGTTTTGCTCTCCAGGAGCTTTATCAAGCCATTACACATGTCAGAACAGTAGAAAACTGAAACAAATGAAAGAGATTATAAACATTTATAAGAAAAACTGTGTACATGTACTAGGGAATTTGTTCCACTCATCCACAACTCTATTACCAAACCAGTGCTTTCCTATATCCTTCCTAAATCTGAATTTTTCCAATTTAAAACCATTGCTGTGAGTTCTGTCTGTGCTAGATATTTTTAGCATGCTATTTACATCCCCTTTATTAATTCCTATTTTCCACTTATACACCTTAGTCATATCCCACCTAATTTTATGCCTTTCTAGAGAGTGCAGATTCAGGGCCCTCAATCTATCCTCATTGGGAAGATTTCTGATACATGGGATCAGCTTCGTCATCCTCTTTTGTATGTTTTCCATTGCATTTATATCCATTCTGTAATACAGTGACCAGAACTGTGCAGCATAATCAAAATGAGAGTTGAAGAACAACCTGAGGACTTCTATTATTTATATTTCTTGCTATGAAGCCAAGGATTCCATTAGCTTCATTGCATCACTTATGCACTGTTGTCTTGGTTTCAGATTATTGCTAACCAAAACTCCTAAATTCTTTTCGCAATCCGTAGTATTAAGATCTACATTATTCAGTTTGTATGTGGCATGGTTATTTTCCTGTCCAACATTTAGAACTTTGTATTTGTCTATATTAAACTGCATCTGCCACTTCTCCGACCACTGCATCAGTCTATTCAAATCATCCTGGAGTGCTCTAATGTCATTAGAATGAATTGGATGGCCTATTTTGGTCTTATCAGCAAATTTGCTATGTTGCTATTTATTCCCTCATCTGTGTCGTTTATGTAAATTGTGAACAACAAGGGGCCCAACATTGACCCCTATGGAACACCGCTTGTGATGTGCTCCCATTCTGATTTCTCCCCATTTATGCAAATTCTCTGCTGCCTATTTGTCAACCATGCCTCTACCCAGGAAAAAATTTCTCCTATTCCGTCTGTCTTAAGTTTTTTCAACAGCCTCTGATGGCGAACTCTATCAAAAGCCTTACTGAAGTCCATATACACAATATCATATTCATTACTATGATCTACCTCCTCAAATACCTTAGTGAAGAAAGTTAGTAAATTCGTAAGACAGGAACGCCCCTTTGTAAAATCGTGTTGAGATTCATTAATCAATTTATGCCTTTCAAGATGGCTACGAATTGCTTCAGTAATTATTGATTCCATAAATTTACCAACTATTGAGGTAAGGCTTATTTGTCTATAGTTTGAAGTTAAGGACCTGTCACCTGCCTTGTAAATAGGTATTACCTTTGCCATTTTCCACTTGTCTGGCACTGTGCCAGTTTTTAGTGATATATTAAAAAGATTAGCCAAAGGTATGCTAAGTTCCTCTTTACATTCTTTTAAAACTCTTGCAAACAATTCATCAGTGCCTGGGGATTTGTTAGGTTTTAATTTCTCTATTTGTCTGAGGACCATGTCACTATTTACCCTAATCGTGCATAGTTTATCCTCATCGTGTTCTACATAATTTATTATTTTTGGAATTTCGCTAGTATCTTCCTGAGTAAAAACTGAGAAGAAGTAGGTGTTGAAAAGTTCACACATTTCCTTATCACTGTCAGTGATCTGGCCTGAGTTACTCTTAAGTGGGCCTATCTTGTCCCTAATCTTACTTCTGTATACCTGAAAGAACCCTTTTGGGTTAGTCTTCGAATCCCTTGTGACTTTAGCCTCACAATCACTTTTTGCTTTTCTTGTTCCTTTTTTTTTTTCTTATTTCTCTCTCTAATTGAATATATTGGTTTCTTATCTGCCCTTCTTCTCTTTTGATGTGCCTATATATACTTCACTTTTGACCAATGAGATATTTTAATCTGTTGTTTATCCATTTGGGATCATTTTTGTTAGATCTAATTTCCCTACTCAGGACAAAAGTCTTCTGGGTAGCTAGCATTATGCTCTGAAATACATTATATTGGTAACCAACCCTGCCTGCCTGACCCATAGTAAGGTCATCCCAGTTGAGCCCACCCAGGTAATTTTTCAGTCCCATGAAGTCGGCCAAGTAGAAATCTGGGACAGCAACTTGAATGTAGTTATCTTGGTAATTCCATGATATATTGAAACTAAGTAATTTGTGATTGCTTTTCCCTAGCTCACCATTAACCTCAAGATTATTAACTGGTGATTCTTTGTTGGCAAGAACCACATCAAGCAGGTTGCTTCCTCCAGTTGGTTCTGTCACAAACTGTTTTAAAAAGCAGTTCTGAACCGTATCAAGAAAGTCACTAGACTCAAGATTTCCTGTCACATTGTTCTAGTCAATTTGTCTAAAGTTAAAATCTCCCACTAACACAACATTTTCATACCTAGACGCCTTATGAATTTCGTCCCATAGCGGCCTAGCACACTCCCTATCAAGCCAGCTGACGATATCCTCACTTGACAGCATCATGAATGGTAATGGGATCAATCTTATTATCTGCCTCAGTGCTGGAGGCAATGATGTAGGCAAGCATAGAAGTGAGGAGTTAGTTAGAAGGTACAGGACAGCAATAGACATAATTAGGAAGAAGGGGGGGACCCTGTTATGTATGGCATTTTGCCAAGAAGGGGTGTTGAAAACGAATGGTTGTCCAGAGCAATTGATATTGTTGGCTGGACAAACACAGTAAGGATAATGCAGTATCATTCATTGACAACTGGGACCACTTCTATTGCCAAAATGACATATATGCTAGGGATAGGGTTCACTTATCCAGGGCAGTATAGATAATATAGATCTTAAAGATAATATAGATGTAGGGTAATATAGATATTATAGCAATGATATCTATATTACCTGTGCTTGCAAGTAATCTTAGCTCATCTATCTTATTTCTTAGACTCCTACTATTTGTATAGTAAACCTTAACCCTTTGACTGTTTTCGACGTATAAATACGTCTTACGAGCCAATGTTTCTGACGTATATATACTCAATAATTCTAGCGGCTTGAAATCAAGTGGGAGAAAGCTGGTAGGCCCACATGTGAGAGAATGGGTCTGTGTGGTCAGTGTGCACCACACAAAAAAAATCCTGCAGCACACATTGCGTAATGAGAAAAAAAAAACTCTGATCGTTTTTTTGGAATAAAACGCCGACTTTGAGGTGTATTTTCGTATAGTATTTATCATTGTATTCGCGTTTTCATGGTCTTAGGTGATAAAATGGAAAACATATTACAGAAATAGAGATGATTTTCATTACTTTTACGATGAAAACGACCTTGAAACTAAGCTCAAAGTAGCGAAAATGTTCGATTTTTACCAATGTTGAAGAGTAAATAAATCACACCACACGTCCAATACACGTCAACTAGGGAGTCTAATATTCTTTCACTAGTGCACTGATATTATTTATACCATTTTTACAATAATGCAGTCGTCTGCATAACAGTAAATTTTGTATTTTTTTGTATGAATAAAAAATCAAAATAGAAAGCAATAATAATATAAGAGGGGCCTAGAGATGTGACTAATGAACAGAGCATATGTTATTTTAGTGCCACGAATGTCTACCTTGTTTATTCTGGACCCTATTTTGAAATTGGCATCTTTTTTATTTTGCGTGAAATTGGCCAAATTGCCAATTTCTGACCACCATATTGGGTAGTCCAAATTAGTAAATGGGAGGTTTCTTGTACTCAGCTGATAGATAAAATGGAGTTCTAAAGAAATAGCTATGAGTTTGGTCAACTGGAACAATGGAATTGGCAGAAAATTGGGCTCAAAGTCGGCGAAATCGCCGATACGCATATGTCGCCGAGACCGCTAACTTCGCGGGACCATAATTCCACGAGTTTTCGACCAAATTTCGAACTTTTGGTGTCATTACCATCGGGAAAAGATTCTCTATCATTTCATAAGAAAAAATAATTTTTTTTTTTTTCAAAAATTGAGCGACATAGAATGACAGTTTCAGAGAGGGGCCTGAAACAGTCAAAGGGTTAAGGGAGCTAGTCACTCCTCATTCCCCTCTACTATCTCTCTTTGTTTGTTGAGCAGTTGCTTGCCTTTAGTAGCAACTTTATTTTGAATATTGTCTTTTAAACATATCCCTGGGGTATCCTGGTAATATCTGCTGTTTTCAACCATAATGCTGCAACCTGATTGTTTTCCACAAACACCCATACCTATATAATCTATCAGTTTAAATTCCTAGACAAGTCATCAATGACCCCCTCAATCAAATTGGCTAATGCAACCACTCCAGCCCCAGAAAGATGAACTCCATCCCTTGCATACATATCATGCTTGCCATAAAATTTGCCCCAGTTATCAATGAATGGGATTGCAAGTTACTTGCAGTACCTGTCTAGCCAGCAGTTTATACCAATTGCCCTAGACATCCATTCATTGCCCATTTCCCTTCTAGGCAAGATGCTACATATGATTGGGATCCATCCCTTAGACCTTGCAACTTCTATGGCTGACCTGTACTTATCCAGCAGCTCCTGTCTCCTGCCCTTCCTGATGTCATTTCCACCAGCACTAAGACAGATAATGGGCTTGTTCCCTTTACATGACATAATATTATCCAACCTGTTGACTATGTCACCAACACCAGCTCCTGGGAGGTACACCCTCTGTCTGACCTTCCTATCTCTGTTACAAAAAGCATGGTCCATATATCTTATCTGAGAATCTCCTACAATTAGAATATTCTTAACGTGATTAGCAGGGGAGTCAGTGGTATGTTTAACCTTGCTAACCACTGAAGTACACTCATTCTGGAAAACAGAGAATCGATTTCCTACCTTCACATCTTCTCTGTTAACCTTCCTTATCTTCCTTCTTCCTGAATTGTGAACCACTTGCCCCTTAACCCTTTGAGGGTTTCGGACGTACTAGTACGGCTTACGACCCAGGGTTTTTGACGTACTAGTACGCCTAAATTCTAGCGCCCTCAAATCTAGTGGGAGAAAGCTGGTAGGCCTTCATATGAAAGAATGGGTCTATGTGGTCAGTGTGCACAGTCTAAAAAAAATCCTGCAGCACACAGTGCATAATGAGAAAAAACTTTGACCATTTTTTTGGAATAAAACAGCGACTTTGCACTGTATTTTCATATGGTATTTATTGTTTTATTCTAGTTTTCTTGGTCTCATTTTATAGAATGGAAGACATATTACAGAAATTGAGATGATTTTGACTGGTTTTACAATGAAAGATACCTTGAAATTGAGCTCAAAGTAGCAGAAATGTTCGATTTTTACCAAATTTCAAAAGTAAACAAATCGTGCCAAGCGTGCAATACACGTCAACTGGTGAGTCTAATATTCTTTCACAAGTGCACCAATAATATTTATACCATTTTTTACACTAATGCAGTATGCATAACAGTAAATCTTATATTTTTTGTGAGAATAAAAAAAACTCTCTTAGAGTCAGTTGAGTTTCTGAGGTCATTACAAAGCACCTTTCAAACAGAGCTTTTGTGTACAGTTTCTTGAAGTTGGAAATAACCTGCTGGTCCATGGGCTGCAGGAGAGGAGTGGTATTAGGAGGCAAAAACTTCACCTTAATGAAGCTCATGTCCCCATAAAGTCGCTCTGCCACGTCTGTAGGATGACCAGGGGCATTGTCTAACACCAGGAGGCACTTAAGTTCTAATTTCTTTTCAGTTAGGTAATCTTTCACATTGGGGGCAAATGCATGGTGTAACCAGTTATAGAAAAATTCCCTAGTGACCCATGCCTTACTGTTTGCCCTCCACAGCACACACAAATTATCCTTGAGGACATTCTTTTGCCTGAACGCTCTGGGAGTTTCAGAGTGATACACTAATAAAGGCTTCACTTTACAATCACCAGTAGCATTGGCACACATGAGAAGAGTAAGCCTGTCTTTCATAGGCTTATGTCCTGGGAGTGCCTTTTCCTCCTGAGTAATGTAGGTCCTGCTTGGCATTTTCTTCCAGAACAGGCCTGTTTCATCACAATGTTCAGGTTTCAGTCCTTCAGTTTCTATGTACTCCTTGAATTCCTGCACATATTTTTCAGCCGCTTTGTGGTCCGGACTGGCAGCCTCACCATGCCTTATCACACTATGGATGCCACTACGCTTCTTAAATCTCTCAAACCAACCTTTGCTGGCCTTAAATTCACTCACATCATCACTAGTTGCAGGCATTTTTTTAATTAAATCGTCATGCAACTTCCTAGCCTTTTCACATATGATCGCTTGAGAGACGCTATCTCCTGCTAGCTGTTTTTCATTTATCCACACCAATAAGAGTCTCTCAACATCTTCCATCATTTGCGATCTTTGTTTCGAAAACACAGTTAAACCTTTGGCAACAACAGTTTCCTTGATTGTCTTTTTTAGTGATGGTTGATTGGGGTTTCTTGTACAATTGACGAGGTCGGCGATACGCACTTCAATTTCATACTTATCAATGATCTCTCTTTCTTCATTTCAATGGGTATCTTACTCTTATTTACGGTTGGCACTAGAAGCTTTCTTGGGGCCCATGGTCACTTATTTTCCAGAAACAGCACTGAAAACACTGTAATAATACGAAATATTCCGAGTGTATGCCTTGAGACGTGACTAATGACCAGAGGAATGTCTTTCTTGTTTATTCTGGACCCTATTCGGAAATTGGGATCTTTTGAAATTTGTGTGAAATTGGCAAAATTGCTAAATTCTGACCACTGTACTGGATAGTTGAGTTTCATAAATGTGTTGTTTATTGCACCCATTCGATAGAAAAAATGGAGTTCTAGCGAAATATTCATGTTTTTTGTCGACTAGCACAGTGGAATTGGCCGAAAATGGGGCTCAAAGTGGGCAAAATCGCCGATGTGTAAACATCGCCGAGACCGCTAACTTTGGGAGAGCATAATTCCGTAAGTTTTCCATCAAATTTCAAACTTTTGGTGTCCTTATGATCGGGAAAAGATTCTCTATCTTTTCATAAGAGAAAATAATTTTTTTTTTTTTAAATTTGGCCGACCCTGAGAACGAGTTTCGGAGAGGGCTTGTCGACCCTCAAAGGGTTAAAGCTGCTGCAACTCTTTAGCTCACTGCTGGCATCCTTTTCCTCACCAGCTCCAACCATCGCACACTCACTCCCAAACCCATCTAGGTGAAGCTTCAGCCTCCTATTTTCCTCCTGAAGAAGTAGAACCTTGTTCTTCAACATTTTAACCTGAAATTCCAAAGCACTACAGCAGGCCATGGTGCTCAGTAACACCCCATGCTAATTCCTGGATAGCTTAGAACAGTGACCACACATGACCTCTGACCTAGTGTACTGACCTCTGATCTTAATGTATTTGCAGTATGAAAAAAAGGGAGCCTGCTCCATGCACTGCATGATGGGAACAGCTAACCTCTGACCCTACATTTAGGTTACAATGGCAATTTTGGAACTTTAGGGTAAAATTCATTTTGCTGTTTCTTGGTGTCATTAAATTGACTGGAAGACATAATAATGATATTGAGAAAATTTTGGTTGGTTCCATACAAAGTTGCCTGAAAGAGACCTCAAAGTGGCAGAAATGGTTGCTTTTAAGCAATTTACCTGGAGAAGGGTAGGGGCCCCCCTGCTCCCTCAGTTTGTTTTATGGATTTTTAACCCTTAAACTGTCCAAACGTATATATACTTTTTTTCTACATTTGAAAATGTGTAAAAAAAACATAGATCTACTTTTGGAGCACTACGGATTTGGATGTCGATTTATTTGGACTGTTTAAGGGTTAATAGATCTATCTACATCAGTTATTGGGGGTTCCAAACCATGAATAAGCATTCCTGGTTGTCTCGATACTAACCATAGTACAGAAAAGGCATGCTGGTAATGCTGGAGGTGCTAAAGAGAAATAAAAATGAAAGTCTGTGCATTTTTGAAAGAAAAACAAGAAAACTGTATGATGAGGATTTAATAGCCCCAAGTGTTGTATTACTTATTCACATTTCCTCTGGAAGGAATGTATGATAGCTATGACAAACACAAGCTTTCCTGAAGCTTCACTTAAATGAGTTTATTGAATAAGCTTTTGATTTAGGTTTTGGGAACAAACATTTTTTTGCTATTATCTTCATGGGCACATAAACAGTACATTTTTTTTTTTATTTTATTAACACATCAGCCATCTCCCACCAAGGCAGGGTGGCCCGAAAAAGAAAAACTTTCACCATCATTCACTCCATCACTGTCTTGCCAGAGGCACGCTTAAATTACAGTTATAAAATTGCAACATTAACACCCCTCCTCCAAAGTGCAGGTACTATACTTCCCATCTTAGGACTCAAGTCCAGCCTGCCGGTTTCCCTGAATCCCTTCATAAATGTTACCTTGCTCACACTCCAACAGCATGTCAAGTCCTAGAAACCATTTGTTTCCATTTGCTCCTATCTAACATGCTCATGCATGCTTGCTGGAAGTCCAAGCCCCTTGCACACAAAACATCCTTCACCCCCTCCCTCCAACCTTTCCTAGGCCGACCCCTACTCCACCTTCCCTCCACTACAGATTTATCACTCTTGAAGTTATTCTACTTTGTTTCATCCTCTCTGCATGTCTGAACCACTTCAACAACCCCTCCTCAGCCCTTGGATAACCTATTTAAAGTCAAACATTGTATACATATTTGGATGTTTAAATCTTGTTACATCCAACTAGGCCTAGTAAGACAGCATGAAATGACATCTACAATATACAGTAGGGCCCCACTTTTCGGCATTTCACCTTATGGCATTCCGCTAATATGGCGATCTCAAATTACTACCACAACTTTCTATACAGCAAGCAGTCTTTCAAATACAGCATGTGCCACCCGGTTTGTTTGTATTCTCCATGAGCACATCTCTCTATTATGTAATAATCACTCTGGGACACATTAAATGTCTAATTTTACATCACTGTAGACATTTTCATTAATCCATCTATGATATTTTCTTCAAAATTATATAAGGAACACGTTACATAGCATATAAACATGCTGCTTATATGCTATGGAGGTGTGGTTGCCAGCTGGAGGGAAAACATTATGTAATACTAATAATAATCACTTGTGGGCACATTAAATATCTTATTTTATGTTAATATAGACATTTTCATTAAACCATCTATAATATTTTCTTCAAATTATATAAACACATTACATAACATATAACCATTTTATGTTTATATACTCTGGAGATGTGGTAGCCGGGCGGAGGGAAAACATTACGTCACTCCCCTTAATACATAATGCTTTTGTTTACAATTCTCGGCATGAATTATTCATTACTCCTTCCTTTGTTTATGATGGCATCTGAAGGTAGTTGTTAGAAACGATTAAACTCAGTGAACGTGGTATGTCGATGGTAATAATATGGCTCTGGGCCACATTAAATATCATGTAGCTATGTAGGTAGGTGTAGGTATGTAGCCCAGATGGTCTACATACCTACATTATTATTATAACTGATAATTATACTTATGTGTACCTGTACCTAAGTAAACTTACACACTGTGCTGGCATGCAGGTACACATCAAAATCACTAAGAGTGTCTTATTAGTCTTGAAGATGCCACATTAATAATGATAATAATAACACAATAATAATCGCTCTGAGGAGCTTTAAATGTCAGATAAAACGTTAATATAGACATTTTTCTTAATCCATCTCAATACGCCCCACAGTAGAATAAATTAACATAAATATGAGATGTGGTAGCCAGGTGACTTGTAAGACTTGTGGTTGCCAGGCAAATTGTAGGACTTGTGGTAGCCAGGCGACTTGTGGTAGCCAGGCAATTTGTGGTAGCCAGGCAACTTGTGGTAGCCAGGCAATTTGTGGTAGCCAGGCAACCTGTGGTAGCCAGACAACTTGTGGTCCAACATCAGAGAAAATGTGTCACTATAACATTACTGGGGGTAACTAGAAAATTATTCCTTTCGTATGCCTTCACTCAGGGCGACATTTCTTCTAAAAATGGTGTTACATGAGAATGGGAGTGTTTCTCTTTACTTATTTTACTGTATCAATGTGGAGACAACTTGTACACAATGTAAAGTGACGAAAACCAGACGTGTTCATCTGGTTTGTTTCATTACGTGTGGGTGGGGTGGGGAGGGTGGCCCCTGCAGACTACCCATACTTCCCACACCTGACTTCCTACAAATGAAATGCACCTCTCACCCTACATTAAGACTAAATATTTTAAGGTAATTAAGGAATGTACTGCATATGTATTTTATCGCTCTGGGGAGCTTTAAATATCGTAGTATATTATGTGTGGGTGGGGAGGGGTGGGCTGACCTAGCTGGCTACCATACCTCCCAAACCTGAAATTAAACTCACCTCTCACCCTACATTAAGACTACAAATATTTTAAGGAAAGCAATGGGTGTACTGTATGTGTATTTTACTTTTTATTGTTTTGATGCCTAGTTCTATTACTAACATTATATTATTTTTTTTTTTTTTTATTATCACACCGGCCGATTCCCACCAAGGCAGGGTGGCCCGAAAAAGAAAAACTTTCACCATCATTCACTCCATCACTGTCTTGCCAGAAGGGTGCTTTACACTACAGTTTTTAAACTGCAACATTAACACCCCTCCTTCAGAGTGCAGGCACTGTACTTCCCATCTCCAGGACTCAAGTCCGGCCTGCCGGTTTCCCTGAATCCCTTCATAAATGTTACTTTGCTCACACTCCAACAGCACGTCAAGTATTAAAAACCATTTGTCTCCATTCACTCCTATCAAACACGCTCACGCATGCCTGCTGGAAGTCCAAGCCCCTCGCACACAAAACCTCCTTTACCCCCTCCCTCCAACCCTTCCTAGGCCGACCCCTACCCCGCCTTCCTTCCACTACAGACTGATACACTCTTGAAGTCATTCTGTTTCGCTCCATTCTCTCTACATGTCCGAACCACCTCAACAACCCTTCCTCAGCCCTCTGGACAACAGTTTTGGTAATCCCGCACCTCCTCCTAACTTCCAAACTACGAATTCTCTGCATTATATTCACACCACACATTGCCCTCAGACATGACATCTCCACTGCCTCCAGCCTTCTCCTCGCTGCAACATTCATCACCCACGCTTCACACCCATATAAGAGCGTTGGTAAAACTATACTCTCATACATTCCCCTCTTTGCCTCCAAGGACAAAGTTCTTTGTCTCCACAGACTCCTAAGTGCACCACTCATTCTTTTTCCCTCATCAATTCTATGATTCACCTCATCTTTCATAGACCCATCCGCTGACACGTCCACTCCCAAATATCTGAATACGTTCACCTCCTCCATACTCTCTCCCTCCAATCTGATATTCAATCTTTCATCACCTAATCTTTTTGTTATCCTCATAACCTTACTCTTTCCTGTATTCACCTTTAATTTTCTTCTTTTGCACACCCTACCAAATTCATCCACCAATCTCTGCAACTTCTCTTCAGAATCTCCCAAGAGCACAGTGTCATCAGCAAAGAGCAGCTGTGACAACTCCCACTTTGTGTGTGATTCTTTATCTTTTAACTCCACGCCTCTTGCCAAGACCCTCGCATTTACTTCTCTTACAACCCCATCTATAAATATATTAAACAACCACGGTGACATCACACATCCTTGTCTAAGGCCTACTTTTACTGGGAAAAAATTTCCCTCTTTCCTACATACTCTAACTTGAGCCTCACTATCCTCGTAAAAACTCTTCACTGCTTTCAGTAACCTACCTCCTACACCATACACTTGCAACATCTGCCACATTGCCCCCCTATCCACCCTGTCATACGCCTTTTCCAAATCCATAAATGCCACAAAGACCTCTTTAGCCTTATCTAAATACTGTTCACTTATATGTTTCACTGTAAACACCTGGTCCACACACCCCCTACCTTTCCTAAAGCCTCCTTGTTCATCTGCTATCCTATTCTCCGTCTTACTCTTAATTCTTTCAATTATAACTCTACCATACACTTTACCAGGTACACTCAACAGACTTATCCCCCTATAATTTTTGCACTCTCTTTTATCCCCTTTGCCTTTATACAAAGGAACTATGCATGCTCTCTGCCAATCCCTAGGTACCTTACCCTCTTCCATACATTTATTAAATAATTGCACCAACCACTCCAAAACTATATCCCCACCTGCTTTTAACATTTCTATCTTTATCCCATCAATCCCGGCTGCCTTACCCCCTTTCATTTTACCTACTGCCTCACGAACTTCCCCCACACTCACAACTGGCTCTTCCTCACTCCTACAAGATGTTATTCCTCCTTGCCCTATACACGAAATCACAGCTTCCCTATCTTCATCAACATTTAACAATTCCTCAAAATATTCCTTCCATCTTCCCAATACCTCTAACTCTCCATTTAATAACGCTCCTCTCCTATTTTTAACTGACAAATCCATTTGTTCTCTAGGCTTTCTTAACTTGTTAATCTCACTCCAAAACTTTTTCTTATTTTCAACAAAATTTGTTGATAACATCTCACCCACTCTCTCATTTGCTCTCTTTTTACATTGCTTCACCACTCTCTTAACTTCTCTCTTTTTCTCCATATACTCTTCCCTCCTTGCATCACTTCTACTTTGTAAAAACTTCTCATATGCTAACTTTTTCTCCCTTACTACTCTCTTTACATCATCATTCCACCAATCGCTCCTCTTCCCTCCTGCACCCACTTTCCTGTAACCACAAACTTCTGCTGAACACTCTAACACTACATTTTTAAACCTACCCCATACCTCTTCGACCCCATTGCCTATGCTCTCATTAGCCCATCTATCCTCCAATAGCTGTTTATATCTTACCCTAACTGCCTCCTCTTTTAGTTTATAAACCTTCACCTCTCTCTTCCCTGATGCTTCTATTCTCCTTGTATCCCATCTACCTTTTACTCTCAGTGTAGCTACAACTAGAAAGTGATCTGATATATCTGTGGCCCCTCTATAAACATGTACATCCTGAAGTCTACTCAACAGTCTTTTATCTACCAATACATAATCCAACAAACTACTGTCATTTCTCCCTACATCATATCGTGTATACTTATTTATCCTCTTTTTCTTAAAATATGTATTACCTATAACTAAACCCCTTTCTATACAAAGTTCAATCAAAGGGCTCCCATTATCATTTACACCTGGCACCCCAAACTTACCTACCACACCCTCTCTAAAAGTTTCTCCTACTTTAGCATTCAAGTCCCCTACCACAATTACTCTCTCACTTGGTTCAAAGGCTCCTATACATTCACTTAACATCTCCCAAAATCTCTCTCTCTCCTCTGCATTCCTCTCTTCTCCAGGTGCATACACGCTTATTATGACCCACTTCTCGCATCCAACCTTTACTTTAATCCACATAATTCTTGAATTTACACATTCATATTCTCTTTTCTCCTTCCATAACTGATCATTTAACATTACTGCTACCCCTTCCTTTGCTCTAACTCTCTCAGATACTCCAGATTTAATCCCATTTATTTCCCCCCACTGAAACTCTCCTACCCCCTTCAGCTTTGTTTCGCTTAGGGCCAGGACATCCAACTTCTTTTCATTCATAACATCAGCAATCATCTGTTTCTTGTCATCCGCACTACATCCACGCACATTTAAGCAACCCAGTTTTATAAAGTTTTTCTTCTTCTCTTTTTTAGTAATTGTATACAGGAGAAGGGGTTACTAGCCCATTGCTCCCGGCATTTTAGTCGCCTCATACGACACGCATGGCTTACGGAGGAAAGATTCTTTTCCACTTCCCCATGGACAATAGAAGAAATAAAAAAGAACAAGAGCTATTTAGAAAAAGGAGAAAAACCTAGATGTATGTATATATATATATGCATGTGCGTGTCTGTGAAGTGTGACCAAAGTGTAAGTAGGAGTAGCAAGATATCCCTGTTATCTTAGCGTGTTTATGAGACAGAAAAAGAAACCAGCAATCCTACCATCATGCAAAACAGTTACAGGTTTTTGTTTCACAGTCATCTGGCAGGACGGTAGTACTTCCCTGGGTGGTTGCTGTCTACCAACCTACTACCTATATATGTTATATATGTTAGTGTAAACTTGCTACCTGGCATTTATATGCATTTATAAGTGGAAAAAAATGCCGTTCTGCTTTCCGGCGATGTCTGCTTTCTGGTAGTAGCCTGGAACCTAACCTGCCATATAAGTGGGGCCCTACTGTAAATTGTCAAAAACTTTATTAATATTGATGAACTAAGAATTGAAAAGTTTTTTTTTTTATTTTCAGGTTGTAATGGCATGTAACCCAATTTTTCCCATAAGTTGTTCACTCCATTCATCACATTTTCACCTATAGTTCTATTTTTGTGAAATGTAACCCATGCAAAATACAGTTGCCTGCTGTACTTAAAAACAACTTTGGAATTTGATTCAAACTTACATAGATCAGATATAAATGTTAAACATAGTTAATGAAACCTTTTTATCCTCATATTAACATTGCCTATTTTAATATGCAAAGTTTTATTTTCTTAAGATAATCATTACATTTGATATTGTTATCTTTAGATAATTATTTTAAACTTAGCACTTAAATAATCTAACTTCAGCCATATAATATCATGTACAGTAGTTTAAAATTCTTGTTTTAGTCTGCTCAAAATGTTCTCCATAACCAAGGGCTTTTGATAGCATATGAAACAGATGTCCCATAATTTTTCAACAAAGATATACATTTTGAAAAAAAAATTGTACAGTTAATGCATTTAATGAATGCAGGGTGTCTTAATCTATGTGTTAATCTAGTAGTATTTATGGGTGTGTTTGTTCTGTGCTTTTATTCACTTAGTATGTCTAGTCAGTGCGTGTGTGTTTGGGGGAAAGGGCAAGGAAGTGTTAGGTTTTTTTATTGTACAGAGCAGCAGATGGCCATTTGATTTTAATTTTTTATTGTACAGAGCAGCAGATGGCCATTTGATTTTAATTTTTTATTGTACAGAGCAGCAGATGGCCATTTGGTTTTAATACTCATGAAAGTTCATCACTTATTTCCTTTTTCTCTTCTTCCTAATTATGCCCAGACTATACTTAGCTCTATTAAAAGAATCCTAAAGTGTAGGTGTAACCTCAAAAAGGTTTGAGGGAGGGGGTAAAGGAGGTTTTGTCTTCTTACTACTGTTTGTCCTTCTCTTTTCTTCCTCCACCCAAGAACAGGCATAAAATTAAATCATGGTTCTATATAGAAGGTTCTATATAGAAAATAGATTTATTATCTAATATGTATTTTTAAAGATATTTTACTAATTTTAACCACTAAGCTGACGAGAACATAAATTTGTGCCAGCTGGAAAAATACCATTGGCGTATCTTTGTCTAAATTCTAGGACCTTCAAAATGGCCATGATTGGCCAGGTTAAACCTGCATCAGAGGAACAGACCTGAGCCATATGTGTGTATAATATAAAAAAAAAAGTTGCAAGGCATTGTGATAACCAGAAAATACCATTTCCCTAGCATTATTGAACTATAAGAAAACATAAGAATAGGTCACCTTCAGGCCTTCATATCTTCATAAGTACTACTATGATTTTACTCATTCTTGTATTATTACACCCCTAAAAAAAAAAATTTTTTTTTGCCAAGATAAAAAAAATAATTTTGTTTTTCAGAATCACTGACAGCAAGGGCATATTTATTTTAGACCCTTCAGCAGTTTAAGGATTGATGAATAAGTAAAGAAATATATTTGACCAGACAATTATCACTCATTTATATAAACCATGTCATGTGTTTTGTTTTCATAGGGGCAACTGCAATTGAGGATAAACTTCAAGATGGTGTGCCTCAGACTATAGCAAATTTAGCCCTAGCTGGCATTAAAATCTGGGTTCTCACTGGGGATAAACAAGAAACTGCAATCAATATTGGATATTCATGTCAGGTAATGCCACTGGAACCCTTCTGGTATCTTTGTGTGTCTGTATGCCTTAAATAATTCAAAGGAATACTGTTCATCTCCCACCAAGGCATATGTTTATTTGTGTTGCATATTCATGTAGTTTCTCTTGTTTGTTAATTTTATGCTTGTTTTATTGTGTGGTATGTCTTCTTTTTTTTCAACGCACTGGCCTTATCCCACTGAAGCAGGGTGGCCCAAAAACAAAAAAGTTTCTTTTTTTTAACTTTAGTAATGTATACAGGAGAAGAGGTTACTAGCCTCTTGCTTCCAGCATTTTAGTCACCTCTTACGACATGTGGCTCATGGAGGAAGAATTCTGTTCCACTTACCCATGGAGATAAGAGGAAATAAGCAAGAACATGTATGTGTAGTGTGACCTAAGTGTAAGTAGAAGTAGCAAGATGTACCTGAAATCTTGCATGTTCATGAAACAGAAGAAACCCACCAGCAATCCTACCATCATGTAAAACAATTACAGGCTTTCGTTTTACACTCGTTTTACCTATTACTAAGAGAGAGGGAGAGAGATAGATAGATAGAGATAGAGAGATGTGTGTGTTTGTGTGAGGTAGTAGGTTGGTAGACAGCAACTGCCCAGGGAGGGAGGTACTACTGTACTGCCAAGTGAGTGTAAAACAAAAGCCTCTTATTTGTTTTACATGATGGTGGGATTGATGGTGTCTTTTTTCTGTCTTATGATCATGCAAGATTTCAGGTACATCTTGCTGCTTCTACTTACACTTAGGTCACACTACATATACATGTGCAAGCATATAGTATATACATTCCCCTCTGGGTTTTCTTCTATTTTCTTACTAGTTCTTGTTCTTGTTTATTCTTATCTCCATGGGGTAGTGGAACAGAATTCTTCCTCCATAAGCCATGCGTGTTGTAAGAGGCAACTAACATGCCAGGAACGAGTGGCTAGTAATTACTTCTCATGTATACATTACTAAAGTTAAAAAGAGAAACTTTTGTTTTTCTTATTGGGCTACCTTGCCTAGGTGGGATACGGCTGATTTGTTTAAAGAAAGATATATATTTTTTGTGGCTATGAGTGCTGAGTGACTTTTATGCTCAAAGTGCTCTGTCAATGTCACAACTATAACCCCCATAGTAGGGTGACCTAAAAGAAGCTCCCACACTCTTGGTAGAAATATTGACATATACCTCACCTAAAATAAGACCAAAAATTAATGAAATTTAGCTAGGGAACAAATAAGATCTCAAGAGCCACTTGAAAAGAAAAATGTATTTGAAACCGTATCCCAATATTGTAGGTGAAGTTTACTCTTTTGTCATATTATTCAGTACCTAAATATGTCTTTGGTAACAGGAAAGTTAGAGAAAATTTGAGAATCATGTCAGCATCATAGATCAAAGAGCAAAATCTTAGTCTAGAAAATAAAATGAGGTTGGGAGAGAGAGTTGTATTGTAAAACGGTGGCAAGTACAGTAAGCCTTCATTTTAATGGACCTTGATTTAATGGACCTGTAGAAATGTGGGTTAAGTGATTCAGAAACACTGGATAAAGACTATTGGTTACAATATTATCTACTGCTGGTACCATCACATCAAACATTATTACTGTAGAACTAGTCACCACAGACAGTAGGGCCACCAACCACCCATTGCCCTTCTATTAGTCATTTACATTGAGATCTTGTACCTGCTGAAATAGTGAGGTGTACAGTAACTGTAGTATATTACTTTTACAGTTGTTGACTGATGAAATGGTTAACATATTCATCATCGATACTCAAAGTGCCTCAGAAGTTGAAGATCAGCTGCAGAAATTTCGTGAAGAAATTAGAAATGTGTCGGCCACCAAGCGTCCAAAAACAAACGTTTCTGTTGTAACCTTCAGGTAATATATGTGACTTATATTGTAACCTTCAGGCAGTATATGTGACTTATATTGTAACCTTCAGGTAGTATATGTGACTTACATTGTAACCTTCGGGCAGTATATGTGACTTATATTGTAACCTTCAATTAGTATATGTGACTTACGTTGCAACTAAATTGTTGTGTTTTTTATTTTTAGGCATAAAAATTGAGGACGTGAATTTACAGCCTTAGGTCTCTATGGATTCTTTTGTTCCAGAATTATTTTGTTCATGTGCATGTCCAGGTACATTAGGGCCTCGCTTTATGGTGTTTCACCTTAGGACATTCTGCTAATACAGACATTTCAAATTATGACCAAAGTTCACTATACGACGTCCCCCCCCCCTCCCCCACCCCGACTTTCTAATACAGTCACTGCATGCCACCTGGTTTGTTTACATTCTCTGTAAGCTTTGTAAGCACCGCATCTCTTCATTATGTCTGCAAACTATCTAAAATTTCAGTTGTTTTAAAGTTCTTTCTTTCAACACACCGGCCGTATCCCACCAAGGTGGGGTGGCCCAAAAGGAAAAATGAAAGTTTCTCCTTTTACATTTAGTAATATATACAGGAGAAGGGGTTACTAGCCCCTTGCTTCCACCATTTTAGTCTTCTCTTACAACACACATGGCTTAAGGAGGAAGAATTCTGTTCCACACACCCATGGAGGTAAGAGGAAATTAACAAGAACAAGAACCAGAAAGAAAATAGAAGAAAACCCAGAGGTGTGTGTTTTTTTTTTTTTTTCAGCAAACTGTCCATATCCCACTGAGGCAGGGTGGCCTAAAAAGAAAAACAAAAGTTTAGCTTTTTAAATTTAGTAATCTATAGAGGAGAAGGGGTTACTAGCCCATTGCTCCCGGCATTTTAGTCGCCTCTTACAACACGCATGGCTTGCGGAGGAAAAATTCTGTTCCACTTCCCCATGGAGATAAGAGGAAATAAACAAGAACAAGAACTAGAAAGAAAATAGAAGAAAACCCAGAGGGGTGTATATATATATGCTTGTACATGTATGTGTAGTGTGACCTAAGTGTAAGTAGAAGTAGCAAGATGTTCCTGTTCCTGAAATCTTGCTTGTTTATGAGACAAAAGAAAGACCAGCAATCCTACCATCATGTATATCAATTACAGGTTTCGTTTTTACACTCGCTTGGCAGGACGGTAGTACCTCCCTGGGTGGTTGCTGTCTACCAACTTGCTACCTAGGTATATTTTATATATTCTTTCTTTCAACAAACTGGCCATATCCCACTGAAGTAGGGTGGCCCAAAAAGAAAAAAAAACAAAAGTTTCTCTTTTTAACTTTAGTAATGTATACAACACACATGGCTTACGGAGGAAGATTTTGTTTTACTTCCCCATGGAAATAAGAGGAAATAAACAAGAGCAAGAGCTACTAAAAAAATAAAAGAAACCCAGAAGGGTGTGTGTATATATATGCTTGTACATGCATGTGTAATGTGACCTAAGTGTAAGTAGAAATAGCAAGATGTACCTGAAATCTTGCATGTTTGTGAGACAGAAAAAAGACACCATCAATCCTACCATCATATAAAACAAGTACAGGCTTTCATTTTATACTCGGCAGGACAGTAGTACCTCCCTGGGTGGTTGCTGTCTACCAAGCTACTACCTACATATATTTTATATATGCAGTGGTACCTCGGGATACGAACAGCTCAAAACTTGAACAATTATGTAGTGTATTTTTTTTTTTTCAACAAGTCGGCCATCTCCCACCTAGGCAGGGTGACCCAACAAGAAAGAAAATCCCCAAAATGAAAATACTTTCATCAGCATTCAACACTTTCACCTCTCTCATATATAATCACTGTTTTTGCACAGGCGCCCAGATACAACAGTTTAGAAGCATATATGAAGATACAATATAAAAAGTGACCTGAAATAATTACAATATCAGGGCCCCAATTATATATATACCATCCTATTACACATCCCACCAAACTGACAATATCTCAAACCCCTCCTTTAAAGTGCAGGCATTATACTTCCCATTTCCAGAACTTAAATCTGGCTATATAAAAATAACCGGTTTCCCTGAATCCCTTCACTGAATATTACCCTGCTCACACTCCAACAGCATCATATTGAAGCATAATAAACTCGCCTTCCTCTTGCCTCCTACCTACCTCCTACACCAACAAGAATCAATAAAGGTTAAGTGTGATGTTAAATGTTCATTTATCCATTTTATTAGTGCTTTATATTTATTTGTCATTGTTTTCTGTATGTAAATCTATATTTAATCTTTAAAAAAAATTATTTTTTGTTAATACTTTTGGCTGTCTGAAACGGATTCATTGGGTTTCCATTATTTCTTATGGGGAAAATAGATTCGCCAATCGCGAATTTCGCCAGTTGGCAGACTCTCTGGAATGGATTTATCACGAAACTCGGGGGTCCACTGTATATGCACATATAGTCACTGGACGTGTTCCTAAAATTGCTACAGCTTGTGGAAGGTTGTGTGTGGGTAGCCTTCGTTATGGATGTGCTGAGAGCAACGTGGCTGATGTCACATGACACATTACACAACCACTACCACCCATTACCCATTTCTTCCCCAACAAGCATGCTGTCTTTCCCACCACCCATATGGAAATAAGTCACTTTGACTTTTTTGAGTTATCCTAAGTTGATAGTTGTCTGGGTTTTCAGCACTATTTCTAATATCCTGGGCATTGCTTTCAGTCACAAGCTCCTCAGAACCATGAAATTCATCTTCACTGACACTTTCATATGTGTTGGAGCTATTACTTGGGAATAGAAGAGTCCCAATTCACTGGGGAGTGAGGTATTTCTTACCACAAAGCATGGTAAACAAGGACTACTGAAATGGGACTCCCACAATGCATCACTGGCTCTCCAATTTTTTTTTTTTTTATACTGCGCACACTGACCGTGTAGACCCATTCTCTCACACGTAGGTCTACCAGCTTTCTCCCGCTAGATTTGAAGCTGCTAGAATTTTGGCATACTAATACATCACCAACACTGGCTTGTAAGCCGTACATATATGGCACCGACAGTGAAAAGGTTTAAAATAAAAAATGAAAACTGTAGTTAATAGATAAAATTATTTTTGGGATATACACAATCCACATCAATTATGAGCAAACAGGTTGAACTGTACATCTCTTAAAGAGTAAATGTATGTATTCCAGTAGCAGGTTAACATACACTGGGTACAGTAAGGTGATCTAGCACTTATCCCTAAATACTCCAGTAATTAATGTTGCCCTTCCTGACCCTTCGTATCTCGCTGTTGCTCTGTTGTAATCATACAGTTTTTAACTCCTGGTAGTACTCTGCCTGTCTCCTCTGGAATGTCTTGCTTGCATGGTAGTCTTGTGTAGTAAACTGCACTGTCAAGGGCTTTCTTATAGTCAAGAAAAATATGGTCAACTCATCCTTCTTTTTCCTCTCTTCTCTCTATTCTTTTGTTATATTTTAAACAGTTAGTATAAGTATAGCTCTCTGTCACTATTTTAGTCACAATTAAAATATAGAAAAAAATTGAGCTATTTTGGAAGGCGGGTTAATATTGGATAAATTTGTAATTTTTCATTCTTTCATGTTATTGACTTTCAGTTGCTTGCAGTTATATATACCCTCTGTCAGTGGTATGTTATGTATATAAGTAGGAGTCTGTTACTAGTGTCACAATATAGTAGTGTGTCGGTTGGCTAATGTCACTGAACGGTCAGTGACTCTTAACCTCCTTGAATTCAGATCCCAGCACCACCTGCAGGCACAGTCATTTAGGATATAGACACTAAGCCCATGAGATTATGACTCACATGTATCACAACTATCTACTTGATAAACCATCTGCCTGTACGCTACATTAGTTGTACAGTGGAACCCCGGTTATGGGCCGATTTGAAAATTGAGCACTTTTATCAGCGAAATTGTTCTGGATATCGGCCATGCTCTCAGAAATAGGCCATATGAGACGCGTCACCACTGACCAGTGACGCTCTTCCTCACGCGTATCACACTCAGTCTGCGTGCCTTTCTCATTGGATTAGGAATACTTTGTGGCTTCATCCATTGTTTCTGGTCTTTTTTTGTAGATTGCAACTGTGAAATAAGCCACCATAGGGCCAGAGAAAGTTCAAAGTTCCAGCCCTTTGGTAAAGAAGGTGATAAACACGATAGAATTCAAGAAAGAAGTTATAGCAAAATATGGAAGTGGCATACGTGTGTCAGACCTCGCCAGAATGTATGGCAAATCAACATCGACAATCAGTTCCATCCTGTTGAAGAAAGCAGAAATCGAGGAAGCTGATTTTGCGAAAGGGGCAAATATGCTAACGATACGGAGGTCACAAACAGTTGAGGATGTGGAGAAGTTGTTGTTGTGGATCAGTGAGAAACAATTAGTGGGAGATAGTGTTTCGGAGGGTATAATTTGCGAGAAGGCAAGGCAGTTGTATGCGGATCTTGTATAGAAAATGCCAAGAACAAGTGCTGCTGTTAGTGAATTTAAGGCCAGCAGAGGCTGGTTCGACAGATTCAAGAAGCGTAGTGGCATACACAGTGTTGTAAGGCATGGCGAAGCTGCAAGTTCTGACAAATGTGAGGCCGAAGCATTCACTCATGAATTTAAAGGGTACATAGAGGCTGAAGAATTCCTCCCCCAACAAGTGTTCAGTTGTGATGAAACAGGCCTCTTTTGGAAGAAAAGGCCAAAGAGGACCTGCATCACGCAGGAGGAAAAGGCACTGCCAGGACACAAGCCTATGAAAGACGGGCTAACTTACTTGTTCTGTGGTAACACAAGTGGGGATTTCAAAGTGAAGCCTTTACTCGTGTATCACTCTGAAAATCCCCGACTCTTCAAAAAAATAACGGTGTCATGAAGAGTAAATTGGGTGTGATGTGGAGGGCTAACAATAAGGCATGGGTCACGAGGCACATTTTCCTTGAATGGGTCAATGAAGTGTTTGGCTTGAGTGTGAAGAAATACCTCCTGGAAAATAAATTGCCACTCAAGTGCCTTCCGGTAATAGACAGTGCTCCTGCTCATCCTCCAGACTTGGAAGACCAATTGTTTGAGGAGTGTAAGCTCATCAGAGTGAAGTTCTTGCTCCCTAATACCACTCCTCTCATCCAGCTCATAGACTAGCAGGTCATTTCTAACTTCAAAAACCTGTATACAAAAGCAGTGTTTCAAAGGTGCTTTGAAGTGACCTTGGACACTGAATTCACCCTAAGAGAGTTCTGGAGGGATCACTTCAATATCCTCCACTGCATAAGCCTTATAGATAAGGCTTGGCAGGGAGTGACTTCCAGGACTTGAAACTCTGGCTGAAGAAAATTGTGGCCAGGTTATGTCCTCGACAAGGACTTTGAAGGGTTTGAGGCTGACCCTGATAACCCTACACCTGTTGTGGAATGTACTGTATCACTGGAGAAGTCCATGGGGTTGGATGTGAGTGGCAAGGATGTGAAAGAGATGGTGGAGGACCACAGGGAAGAGCTAACCACTGAAGAGCTGCAACACCTTCAACTGGAACAGCAACAGACTGCAGCTGTGGATATTGCTTCAGAGGAGGAAGAGAGGGAAGAGAATGTGCCTTCTTCATTGATTAAGGACATTTGTGCAAAGTGGAGTGATGTGCAAAGTTTTGCGGAGAGTTATCACCCTGACAAAATTGTTACAACCCGTGTCTGCAACATGTTCAAGGACAATGTCTTGTCCCATTTTAGGCAAGCTTTACAGAGACACCAGAAACAGGCCACTCTGGACAGATATTTTGTACGATGGATCCACTGACTCAAGCTGGTCCTAGTAAAAGACAAAGAATGGAAGTAACCCCAGAAAGGGCTTTGATATCTGAAGTCCTTATGGAAGGGGATTCCCTTTCCAAACAATAAACTCTCCTCCCTCTCTCCTCCTCGCCTTCTTCCATATGCCAACATGAGTCTTCAATAATGGTATGTAATGTTCATTTATTACTAAAATTAGTTATGTATTTCTTTCTCATTGTTTTATGTATGTTAAACTATAGCTAATCTTCAAAAAATGTATTTTTTGTTAATAGTTTTGGGTGTCTGGAACGGATTAATTGTATTTACAATAGTATTTCTTATTGATTCGGTTTTAGGCCATTTTGGATTTAGGCCAGCCCTCTGGAACGGGTTACTAGAATGGAACACAAAATATGTATACTGTAGCAGTCTAGAATACATGCTGTAATTGCCTATTTGATAACTCTCTTTAGCATTTTTTGCTAAAATACTGTACATATGTGTTTTATTTTTTAGCTCATTGGCTGTCTTCCACAGAGACAGGGTGACCCAGAAAAGAAACACTTTCACCATCATTCCTGTATTATTTAAAATCCATTATAAACTTTATTTTGGTTTTTATTATATTATAGATCAGCGAGGGGCTTGGACTTCCAGCAGGTGTGCATGAGCGTGTTCGATAGGAGTGAATGGAGACGAATGGTATTTTGGATCTGACGATCTGTTGGAGTGTGAGCAGGGTAATATTTAGTGAAGGGATTCACGTAAACCGGTTATTTTTATATAGTCGGACTTGAGTCCTGGAAATAGGAAGTACAATGCCTGCACTTTAAAGGAGGGGTTTGGGATATTAGCAGTTTGGAGGGGTATGTTATGTATCTTTATATGTATATACTTCTAAACTGTTGTATTCTGAGCACCTCTTTCTGGAGTTTATCTGGAGAGAGTTCCGGGGGTCAACGCCCCCGCGACCCGGTCTGTGACCAGGCCTCCTTAGGTCATTGTCCCAGGGCAAAAACAGTGATTATGTGTGAGTGAGGTGAAAGTGTTGAATGATGATGAAAGTATTTTCTTTTTGGGGATTTTCTTTCTTTTTGGGTCACCCTGCCTCGGTTGGAGATGGCTGACTTGTTAAAAAAAAAAAAAAAAAAAATCATACTATTTTCCTTCAAAAAATATCTTACAAAGATTGATTTTTTCTAGGGTAAGTTTATTTTTCCAGGATAAGAAAGGTACTTCAATCTACAATTTTTCATCTTTGTAAATAATTTTACTAATTTTTTATGATTTGTTTTTGACCACTAGTAAGATCATTTATCCTTACAGTGAAGATGAAGATGACGTAGGAGGGACTAATGCAACTGATTCTGGGGAAGCTAATGGAGATTTTGCACTAGTCATCAATGGTCATTCACTGGTGTTTGCTCTCAATGCTAAATATGAGAGACTCTTCCTAGAAGTTGCAAGTCATTGTAAGTATAGCTATGTATATGTACTTGGTTACCTGTTACAGAATAGTCTAGAGACTATTTTAGTGTAGATAAAATATTCAAATGTTTGATTAGATGATGAGTAAGGAAGCGAGTGAATGAGTGTGTACTCGCCTATTTGTACTCACCTATTTGTGGTTGCAGGGGTCGAGTCACAGCTCCTGGCCCCGCCTCTTCGCTGATTGCTACTAGGTCCTCTCTCTCCCTGCCCCATGAGCTCTATCATACCTCGCCTTAAAACTATGTATGGTTCCCGCCTCCACTACGTCACTTTCTAGGCTGTTCCATGGCCTGACTACTCTATGACTGAAGAAATACTTCCTAACATCCCTTTGATTCATCTGAGTCTTCAACTTCCAATTGTGACCTCTTGTGTCTGTGTCCCTTCTCTGGAACATCCCGTCTTTGTCCACCTTGTCTATTCCGCGCAGTATTTTATATGTCGTTATCATGTCTCCCCTGACCCTCCTGTCCTCTAGTGTCGTCAGGCCGATTTCCCCCAACCTTTCTTCGTAGGACAATCCCCGTAGCTCTGGGACTAGTCTTGTTGCAAACCTTTGCACTTTCTCTAATTTCTTGACGTGCTTGACTAGGTGTGGATTCCAAACTGGTGCTGCATACTCCAGTATGGGCCTGACGTAAATGGTATACAGAGTCTTAAACGAATCCTTACTGAGGTATTGGAACGCTATCCGTAGGTTTGCAAGCTGCCCGTATGCTGCAGCAGTTATCTGATTGATGTGCGCCTCAGGAGATATGCTCGGTGTTATACTCAGCCCCAGATCTTTTTCCTTGAGTGAGGTTTGCAGTCTTTGGCCATCTAAGCTATATTGTGTCTGCGGTCTTCTTTGCCCTTCCCCAATCTTCATGACTTTGCATTTGGCAGGGTTAAATTCAAGGAGCCAGTTGCTGGACCAGGCTTGTAGCCTGTCCAGGTCTCTTTGTAGTCCTGTCTGATCCTCATCCGATTTGATTCTTCTCATTAACTTCGCATCATCTGCAAACAAGGACACTTCTGAGTCTATCCCTTCCGTTATGTCATTCACATATACCAAGAACAGCACAGGTCCTAGGACTGACCCCTGTGGAACCCCGCTTGTCACAGGCGCCCACTCTGACACCTCGTCGCGTACCATGACTCGTTGTTGCCTCCCTGTCAGGTATTCTCTGATCCATTGCAGTGCCTTTCCTGTTATGTGTGCCTGATCCTCTAGCTTTTGCAGTAACCTCTTGTGAGGAGCTGTGCCGAAGGCCTTCTTACAGTCCAAAAATATGCAGTCGATCTACCCCTGTCTCTCTTGTCTTACTTCTGTCACCTTGTCATAAAACTCTAGTAGGTTTGTGACACAGGATTTTCCTTCCCTGAAACCGTGCTGGTTGTCAATTATACACTTATTGCTTTCCAGATGCTCCACCACTCTCCTCCTGATGATCTTCTCCATGACCTTGCATACTATACACGTTAGTGATACAGGTCTGTAGTTTAGTGCCTCGTCTGTCTCCCTTTTTAAAAATTGGGACTACATTTGCCATTTTCCATACCTCAGGGAGTTGCCCAGTTTCAAATGATGTGTTGAAGATCTTTGTTAATGGCTCACACAATATCTCTGCTCCCTCTTTAAGGACCCATGGAGAGATGTTGTCTGTTCCCACCGTCTTTGAGGTGTCAAGCTCGCATAGCAGCTTCTTCACCTCCTCCTTGGTTATATGTACCTCATCCAGCACTTGCTGGTGTGCCCCCCTGTTCTGATTTCCTGGAGTCCTACTGGTTTCCACTGTAAATACCTCTTTAAATCTTGTGTTGAGCTCCTAACATACCTCTCGGTCGTTTCTTGTGAATTCCCCATCACCTTTCCTGTCTGATTACCTGGTCCTTGACTGTTGTTTTCCTCCTGATGTGGCTGTACAGCAGCTTTGGGTCAGTCTTTACTTTTGATGCTATGTCATTTTCATATTGTCTCTGAGCCTCCCTTCTTATCTGTGCATATTCGTTTCTGGCTCTTCGGCTAATCTCTTTATTTTCCTGAGTTCTCTGTCTTCTGTACCTTTTCCATTCTCTAGTACACCTAGTTTTTGCCTCCCTACACCTTTGGGTGAACCAAGGACTCGTTCTGTTCTTCCCATTATTTCTGTTTCCCTTGGGAACAAACCTCGCCTCTGCCTCCTTGCATTTTGTTGCCACATAGTCCATCATTTCTTGTACTGGTTTTCCTGTCAGTTCCCTCTCCCACTGAATGTCTTGAAGGAAGTTCCTCATGCCTGAGTAGTTTCCCCATTTGTAGTTTGGTTTTTCCCAGCCTATTTCTGCTACTCTCTCCACTTGGAGCTCAACTATGTAGTCGAAGCACAGAACCACATGATCACTAGCTCCCAGGGGCCTTTCATACATGATACCCTCGATGTCCGAACTACTCAAGGTGAATACAAGGTCCAGTCTTGCTGGTTCATCCTCTCCTCTCTCTCTGGTAGTGTCTCTAACATGTTGATGCATGAGGTTTTCCAGTACCACATCCATCATCTTGGCTCTCCATGTTTCGGGACCCCCATGGGGCTCCAGGTTTTCCCAGTCAATCTCCTTGTGATTGAAATCACCCATAACTAGTAACTTAGCTCCCCCCATGTGTGCTCTCCTGGCCACCTCGGCTAGTGTGTTGATCATTGCTCTGTTGCTCTCATCATATTCTTCTCTTGGCCTCCTGCAGTTCTGTGGTGGGTTGTACATTACTGCAATTATCACCTTATGTCCCTCAGACTGGATTGTTCCTACTAAGTAGTCCCTTTCGCCTGTGCCATCGATTCCTTCCATTTTCTCAAAACCCCACTGGTTTTTAATGAGCAGTGCAACTCCTCCTCCCCCTCTCCTCCCTCTGTCTTTCCTGAGGATTTGATATCCGGATGGAAAGATTGAATCTGTTATTATTCTGGTGAGTTTTGTTTCTGTGAGTGCTATTATGTCTGGGGATGTCTCCTTGATTCTTTCGTGCCACTCCTCATACTTGTTTGTTATTCCATCTGCATTTGTATACCACACCTTCAACTTCTTTTCTAAGACTGTGGTCTGGGAGGTGTATTGGGGTTGGGGAAGTGGGAGACCTGGTAAGGAACTATGGGTTGTTGCTGTGGGGGTGGAGTTTGTAATGTAGTGGGTGGGGGCATTGGATGTGGCATGGGTGTTTTGATTTAGAGTGTTTGGTTGCACTGGGGTTGACCTGGTTGGGAGGCTTCTATAGAAAGTTGTGAGGGAGGCTGTATTTGATCTTCTTCCTGGGTCTGGGATCTCCTGTCTGTCTTCTCCATCCCCTCTCTTTCCTCCTTTCGCCTTTGTACCATCTCTCTCAGTTTCTGCCTTTCTTCTTGTGTTCTGTCGCGGTCGAGATACACCTTCCTGTATGCCGGCATGTCCCTTAATCGTGCTTTCTCCTGCAGGATCCTGTTCCGAGTCGCTTCTGCCTTGAAGGTCACTTTCACTGGCTGGGTTCTTTTTTTTACAAACCCCCCTATTCTCCGAAAATTTTCCAGCTGGGTCATGTCGTCTTCTCCTATTGCTTTCATGATGCTTTCAATTGCTTTTTTTTCCCCTTGATTTCTTGATTCATATGTTTCCCCTTCAACTTCCTGGAGCCCATACACAAAGAGTGACCTCACCCTTTCATTCTCCCACTGCATATCCCTGTGTATCCCCTCATTTAATTTGGTTTCCTCCACTGCAGCTTTCCTTTCTTCAGTTTCACTAGCTAATGTACTTGGGCTCAGTGGCCTGTCATTTTCCCTTCTCGGCTTTCCTTGGGCTCTGTTGTTGTCTGTTAGGGCCTCCACATAAAGCTTAGCTCTTTCATTTACTACAGTCTCTTCTGATAGAGCTTCTCCATACAGTTGTGCTCCTTCTTTCCCTACTGTCCCCTTATTTGTGGCTGAGGTAGCAGTCTCTGTTGTCAATCCCAAAATGTTCTTTAGTTCTTTAGGCTGTTTCAGATTTTTCAGTTCTTCTTCTAAACTCTGTATCCTAGCCTCTGCTGCTTTGACATGCACCTCCCACTTCCTGCTTTCCATATCTATCCTCTCTTCCATTCTCATGCTAAGTTCTTCTAGTTTCTTTTCCCATTCATGATCCCATTTTATAAGCTCTGCTGCCCAATCTTCCTTTGCAGCTTCCTCCTCCTGTCCCTTGGTTTTTCTTGTTGCTCTCTGGCAACCCATTTTTTTTTTATCCTGATTGCCTCAGAGTGGGAAACCTATGTAGTTCTGTATGTTATGTTAGTAGTGTGTATGTCAGAGTGTGGGGGGGGAGGTAATGGAGGAACTGTGGCTATGTGGGAGAGGGGTGGGGAGGGGAGGGTGAACGAGTGTGTGTGTGTGTGTGTGTAATTTTGTGTGAAATTATGTGTGGGTTTATTATGTACTGAAAGGTAGGTGACTTGTGCATTGTAATGTAAGT
>NC_091342.1:29700122-29707963 GCF_038502225.1 Cherax quadricarinatus | reverse complement strand
ACACACACACATACACACACACAGACACACAGACACACAGAGGTATGATAAAGCTCGTGGAACAGGGAGAGAGTGTACATAGTGTCTACCAGTGATGAGTCAGGGCCACACACACACACACACACACACACACACACACACACACACACACACACACACACACACCGAAATTCGAAATGGCCGAAAACCAAAGTAATATTTCTCATAAGAAATAATGTAAATTCAATTGTAATTTGTTCCAGACACCCAAAAATATTAACAAAAAATGCATTTTATAGAGAATAATAATAGTTTTACATACAGAAAACAATGAGAAATAAATATAAATGACTAATTTTAATGATAAATGAACATTACATCCCTTTATTGAAGACTCTTGTTAGCTCTTCCTTGTGGTTGTTCACCAACTCTTCCACATCCTGACCACTCACAGCTAACCCCTACCTACCAGCTACATACACTGCAGCCCACAGCCATATTAGTACCATCCACATACCATGTTCACTGAATTTAATCGTTTCTAACGACTACCTTTAGATGCCATCATAAACAAAGGGAGAAGTAATGAATAATTCATCCCGAGAATTGTAAAGAAAAGCTTATGTATTCAGGGCAGTTACTGGGCCAATGCAGATTCATACAGTTTTCTCCAATGCTGGACTAGAGAAAACGTAATGTTTACCCTCCACTGCATAAAAACATTGCATGTTTATATGCTATGTACAGTAGGGTCCTGCTTTTCGGCGTTCCGCTAATACGACGATCTCAAATTATCACCATAACTTTCTATACAGCAAGCGGTCTTTCAAATACAGCACACGCCAGGTTTGTTTACATTCTCCATGAGCACATCTCTGTATTATATAATAATAATCACTCTTGGGCACATTAAGTGTCTAATTTTATGTCAATATAGACATTTTAATTAATCCATCTATAATATTTTCTTCAAAATTATATAAGAAACACGTTACATAGCATATAAACATGCTGTTTATATACTATGGAGGGGTGGTTGCTGGCAGAGGGAAAACATTATGTAATACTAATGATAATCACTCTTGGGCACATTAAATGTCTTATTTTATGGCAATAAAGACATTTTCATTGATCCATGTATGATATTTTCTTCAAAATTATATAAGAAACACGTTACATAGCATATAAACATTTTATGTTTATGTACTTATGGAGGTGTGGTAGCCGGGCAGAGGGAAAACGTTACGTCACTCCCCTTAATACGTAACGCTTTTATTTACAGTTCTCGGCATGAATTACTCATTACTTTTCCCTTTGTTCTTGATGGCATCTAAAGGTAGTTGTTATAAACGATTAAACTCGGTGAACATGGTATGTCGATGGTAATAATATGGCTCTGGGCCACATAAAATATCGTGTAACTATGTAGGTAGGTGTAGGTATGTAGTCCAGGTGGACTACATACCTACATTATTATTAAAACTGATAATTATACTTATGTGTACCTGTACCTAAGTAAACTTACACACTGTACTGGCATGCAGGTACACATTAAAATCACTTAGTGTGTCTTATTAGTCTTGAAGGCGCCATTTTAATAATAATAATAATAATAATAATAATAATAATGACACACAATAATCGTATAAATAAATATCGTATAAAACATTAACCCTTTGACTGTCGCAAACCTCTCCTCAGTCCTCTGGATAATAGTTTTGGTAACCCCGCACCACCTCCTAATTTCCAAACTACGATTCTCTGCATTATATTCACACCACACATTGCCCTCAGACATGATATCTCCACTGCCTCCAGCCTTCTCATTGCAACATTCACCACCCATGCTTCGTACCCATATGAGAGTGTTGTTATAACTATACCAACACTCTTATTACTCTTCATTATATCAAGTGCATTATCCTGAGTGTGATTATAACACCAGGGGAGCAACATATTAACCCGTTGAGGGTCCAGAGGCCAAATCTCAGAGTGACAGCCAGGGTCCAAGAATTTAAAAAAAAAAAAAAAAATTTCTTATGAAATGGTAGAAAATCTTTTTTGAAGGTAATAAAACAAAAAGTATGAAATTTGATGGAAAATTGATGAAATTACGTTTTTGCGAATTTTTCTGCATCAGCGATATTTATGCATTGGCAATTTTGCTGACTTTGACTCCTTTTTAGGCCAATTACGTACATTATTCCAGTCAACCAAATTCTTAGCTATTTCGCTAGTATTACTTCTATTTTATTGATTGTGCACAACAGATTTGCCCAGTCAACTGTTTCAACTACTCAATACGTAAAGCGATCAGAAATTGGTAATTTGGCCAATATAACACAAAGTTCAAAATATTCCAATTTCAAAATAGGGTCCAGAATAAACAATGCAGGCATTCCTGGCACTAAACTAACATTTCCTTTGTTTATTAGTTACATTTTCAGGCTTTACAAATGAATCCATTTTGATTTTTTATTCACATAATGAATTTTTATTCACACCAAAAAATAGAAGAGTTACTATTATGTAATATTGTAATAATTGTATAAATAATATCAGCACATTAGTGAATGTACATTAGACCTACCAGCTAATGTGTATTAGATGAGTGATGTCATATGTTTACACTTGAACATAGGCAAAAATTGAACATTTCCACTACTTTGAGCTCAGTTTCAATCCATTTTCATACTAAAACCAATCAAAATCATCTCTCTTTCTGTAATATATCTTCCATTCTATCAAATGAGACCAAGAAATTGCGAATACAACTTAAAGGATATACGAAAAACACCACAAAGTCACTGTTTTAATCTAAACATACGGTAGCAATTTTTTTCTCATTATGCACTGCGTGCTGCAGTATTTGTTTTATGTGGTGCACACTTACCACACAGATGTATTCTCTCATATCTAGGCCCAGATTTATCACTTACAGCTTATCTGAGTGAACTGAGCTCAAGCCGTAGTTCTACGGCTTGGACCCAGGCTTCAAAGCCGTAGAACTACGGGATGGACCCTCAAAGGGTTAAGCACATGAGTCATGTCAGTTAATGGTGGCCAAGCATCTCCTTGTCAGACTCATTGTTTCATTGTTTCTATAATAGATGAAGAGATATAAAATGTGTGAATAAATTTTAAGTCTTTTGAACCTTCAATGAAAATATTTATTTGGCATACTTTCAGTGAAAGAGGATTATAACCTACATTCTTTCTTGGTTGATACAAAATACTCTATGTATCATCTTCTTCTTTCAACAAACCAGCCGTATCCCACCAAGGCAGGGTGGCCCAAAAAGAAAAATGAAAGTTTCTCTTTTTAAATTTAGTAATCTATACAGAAGGAGGGATTACTAGCCCCTTGCTCCCTACTGTATGTATACTTGTGTAAAAATGATTCAGATGTTAGTTGCATGTTTCCTCTGACATTAAAATTCATTATCTAAATCATTAGCTAAATTTGCAAAATGTTATCATTGAGATTATCAAAAACTTATTCTTTAAATTTGCTGGAAATTAATTGATAAAATTTAAAACTTAAGACAGTTTCTGAAGTACATGTGCATCCTAAAAATCTGTTGTAAATGCCATGGTGCTCCACACATTAAGTAGATAAGTAAGACATGCTTGCAACAGTTGGGTATCTTTATTCTGAAACATTTTGCCTACACAATAGGCTTCTTCACTCGAATATAGAGGATGTAGCAGAAGCATCAGTACTACGTCTTCAAGGGTGATAGACTGATTACATTGTCTTTACATCACCACTGCTTCTGCTGCCTCCTCTGTATTTGACTGAAGAAGCCTGCTGTCCAGGCAAAATGTTTTGGAATAAAGATACCTAACTGTTGCATATGTGTCTTACTTATCAACTTGCTGGTATTGTATATCATAATCATATTCACACTAAATAGACTTAGAAGGTGCAGCCTTAATTTATGAAGTTTGTTCAAAAGATCCACTAGAGCTGTCCAGTATCTTTTATATAGTTTTGTTCCCAGAATTTATGCATTTGTTACACACTGAATTTGTTTCCTTTGTAGTTTCATGAAAGGTAATTTTAAAAGATATATATTGACCTGTTTCTGGTGAGCAATATTGCTATATACTCACTTGGACAGCTTTGGGAATAAAATTTTTAAATTACTCAGTAAATTAAAATCACAGCTTAATTACAGTTAAGGTACAGATTTTATACAGTAACCTAAGTTAATTTTAGGAGGATTTCAGTTTGTAGTACACAACCTAATAATTGTTCTGTATGAGGACTCATAATTGAAGTCATGCTTGTATTCTATTGGTATAAGAAACATATGTTAGAAAGTGTTAGCAAAGAAACAAAACTGAAACTTATGGGAAGTGCATTTTATTTTCTAAGTAGCAGAACTTTCACGAGTAACTGAGGCCAGTTAGTTGCTACTGGGCCTTGATGACATGTTTATTAGTTGTCTTCTCTTACAGCTGCCCATATTGGTGTGGGTATCTCTGGCCAAGAGGGATTACAAGCAGTGTTAGCATCAGATTACTCAGTTGCTCAGTTCAGATACCTTGAGCGGCTCCTCCTGGTTCATGGGCGGTGGTCATACTACCGCATGTGCAAGTTCCTCAGATACTTCTTCTATAAGAACTTTGCATTTACGTTATGCCACTTTTGGTTTGCCTTCTTCGTGGCATTCTCAGCTCAGGTAAGGTCGAGCAGTTTTGTGCAAGTAATGACCTAGCCTAACATCACCTGCAAACTATATTCATACATCTTTTTGTTTTTTTACACTTATTTTAGGGCTAAGAGCTGTTTTCCTCAATTAATGTCAAGACCTAGTCCTGTCTAAGATATACTTTCCACCCCTCACCAAGATGCATCACAAAATAACTGGTTAACACGCAGTATTTACTTTATGGTAGGTTCGTGGGGACAGCCATTACAGCTCACCTGACTTGGAATCAATCCAGGGTCACTTGGGTTCTAAGCCAAGAACTTTACTTAGAGACAGTATATTATCCAAAGATTATTCTTTTCTCACAAGATCTTTGAAACACTCACATGGTTACTGTGTACTAGAATAAGTTATCGAACTAGGTAATAATGTACAAAACACATGTAATACTGCATTATAATTTTCTTATAGCAGATGGTCAAGAAAATACACTATGGAGGGGTTAACAGTTAGACACATAGACTTGATTTATGCAATTAAGCAAATGAAGAAAGTTACTCTCAAGACTGAATGAATGAGCTGTCTAGATTTTTTTTTTATATACTTTCGCCATTTCTTGCTCCCCAGTAGACATTATTGACAAATGTTGATCAACTGAGCTGTAATACCATATCCTCAGTTGACCTTAAATCCTTAACCCTTTCAGGGTCCACAGGCCCTCTCCGAGACTTGTTCTCAGGGTCCCCCCAAATTTAAAAAAAAAAAAAATTATTTTTTCCTATGAAAAGATAGAGAATCTTTTCCCGATCATAATGACACCAAAAGTATGAAATTTGATGGAAAACTTACGGAATTATGCTCTCGTGAAGTTAGCGGTCTCGACGATGTTTACGCATCAGCGATTTTGCCCACTTTGAGCCCTATTTTCGGCCAATTCCAGTGTGCTAATCGACAGAAATCATAACTATTTTGCTAGAACTCCATTTTTTCTATCGAATGAGTACAAGAAACCACCCATTTACTGATTTCAACTATCCAATACAGTGATCAGAATTTAGCAATTTTGCCAATCTCACACAAATTTCAAAAGATGCCAATTTCCGAATAGGGTCCAGAATAATCAAGAAAGACATTCCTGGCACTAAAATAACATTTCCTCTGTTCATTAGTCACATCCCCACGCCCCTCTTACATTCTTTTGCTTTCCACTTTGAATTTTTATTCTAACAGACTACTGCATTAGTGTAGAAATGGTATAGATAATATCAGTGCACTTGTGAAAAATATTAGACTTGCCAGTTGACGTGTATTGGATGCATAGCATGATTTGTTTACTTTTGAACTTTGGTAAAAATCGAACATTTCTGCTACTTTGAACTCAATTTCAAGGTACTTTTCATTGTAAAACCAGTCAAAATCATCTCAATTTCTGTAATATGTCTTCCATTCTATAAAATAAGACCAGGAAAACTAGAATACAGCAATAAATACCATACAAAAATACAGTGCAAAGTCGCTGTTTTAATCCAAAAACACGGTCAAAGTTTTTTTTTTCTCATTACACACTGTGTGCTGCAGGATTTTTTTTATACTACGCACACTGACCACATAGACCCATTCTTTCATATGCAGGCCTACCAGCTTTCTCTCACTAGATTTGAGGGCGCTAGAATTTAGGCATACTGGTACGTCATAGACACTGGTGCGTAAGCCGTACTAGTATGGCCGAAACCCTGAAAGGGTTAAACTGGCCACAACATATAGTACGTTTTACTGGCCGACTTTACACAGCACATATATGCACAAAAGCTATAGCATACCCAGATTTCTTAGGCTCTGCTATTTTAGGTCTCGGGCAACTTCTTTATTCAGGTATAACTTTGTCTTGCCTATGCAGAAAATAATTCATCCTCCAAAGAAATTGGTAATCACAGTAAATCCTCTTTTAAAGAGACATTACATGAAACAATTATGTTTAAATGCAGAAAAGATACATTTTTTTTTTTTTTTTTTTTTTTTTTTTTTTTTTTTTTTTTTTTTTTTTTTTTTTTTTTTTTTTGCAAAGCTCTTGAGTAAGTATTGATTGTATGCTTTGTAAGTGTGGAAGCACCAGGTTACATGTACAATTTTTGTAGGTTCCACCTTTAATATGATTCTTTCCCATCATTACAAGTTGAACCTGAGGGTTGAGTGTTTGGAGAGGCACAGCTGCTCCCCTCACCCACACTGCCTGTACTTAGAAACAATGAGGCAAAAATAAAGAGCTTACTCAGTGAATAGTGCAGATTGTGATGCAGTGAAAATAATGTCAAAAAGGTCAGTATGGGAGAACCCCACTTATACAGTATCTTCTTTTTTGGTGCTCCAAATTAACATTGGCTTCAAATTGAGCCATTGTTCAAAGTGTTCCACCCGCCAGCGATTGTTGCCAGCAGGTGGAATAGTGGCTTAATTGAAAGCCAGTGAAAACGTGGAACACCAAAGTAGGCACTGTATATGTGGGGCCGTCCCTGTACAGCTAAATAAGGCAGAAATAATACGTATGTGTGAATGAGGAGAAAAAACAAGGTGTTCAGCTTAGTGCTTGGTTAATAAAATTAAAAACGTTATTGTACTATAAACTGTGTGTGAGAAAGGACAGTTGCCTTCACAGTAGTGTAAATGTAGTCCTGGATGGTTTGAAGGCTTTGAAACATTGCACTTAACTTCACAATATCAGTATAAGGTTTAGTGGAGAGAGTGCATGGGCTAATTACATTGACCTGAAAATTTCTTGGCTGGCTTTGCCATTATTTTTGAGAATGGTTACAGTCATCACCAGTTTTTAATGTTGATGGGATAGGGTTATCTTGGAAGTGTATGCTGTCAAAAATATATATATTAGCAAGCTAGATTAAAGGTAACTAAGGATTATTTCAACGTTTTTCTCTTTGCAAATGCAATAGGTGCTTTCATGTGCTGTTCTATTCATATTCAAAATTCAAATTCAAAAATTTATTTCTTTGCATAGTATAGAATGTGTAGTACAATGTATAGAATGTGTAAGTAAAATATTGTTAAGCACAGAAAAAGCCACTAGCATGCATGTGCATTTTGGGCAGAGCAATTTATACTAATCTATTGTGCAGAGAATCCCTGAGCTTGAAAAGGTCAAGATAGAAAATGTTTTTCTGCCATTTTGGCAGTCTTACAAAGCAACATGAA